>NC_091229.1:24542013-24644513 GCF_040958095.1 Procambarus clarkii | reverse complement strand
GGTTTTCCCCTCTCGCCCTGTGCCTCTTCCTTGCTTCTGCCGCCACGGCTCTCTCCTCCCTTGTCATGTCTCTCTGGAGGAATACATTTTTTAATTTTCCCCCGTTTTTCAGGGAGCTCTTCCTTGATAGGATCTTCTCCTTTGTGCTCTCGTTTGCAAACACTATCTTTATCATTCGGTCTCGGTCTTTGTTGTACCAACCTAGCCTGAAAACTTTCTCAATGCTATGATCAGCCCCTTCCATGTCTAGTGCCTTTAGTACTTCATTCACTGCTTCTTTGTCCTTGTCATCCCACTCTGTCCTATTAGAACCTTTCTGCTCTTTAATACCCACAGCAACCACTGATCTGTTCCTTTCCAGCAGTTGGCTAGTGGAGCATGCCGCCTCCTGTGAGGTGGCTGCTTTCATGGCCACCTCCATCACTGCAGTCATTACTTCAGAGTTATTTTTTTTTAGTATTTCCGCAAATGTTGCTTTTATTGTGGCATTCTCATCCAAAAAACTATTACCACCTTCTCCCTGGATGGTTTTCTGATTCTCAGCCTCGATACCATTCTCTTTGAGGGCTCTAATCTCCTCCTTTGCTGCTTTCAGCTCTCTTTTCAGGTTGCTTATTTCGTTCTTCATTTCTTGCATCATTTCTTGCATCTCACTCTTGATGTCCTCCAGAAACTGGGCGAACATTTCCTTCATTTCGTCACCTTGGCTCTTCCCTGTTCCCCTGGTACCTCTGGCTGCCATGCTTGACCCTGTTCCTATAGTTGTGCCGTGATAGGATTTGTCAGGAGGGCAGAGTGGGATGAGGGAGGGAGAGAGAGAGAGGAAGAGAGAAAGAAAGAGAGAGAGAGAAAGAGGAGTGATAAAGGGAGAGATAAATGGGCGGGTGGGGGGGATCCGACCCTTCCACTGAAGTGAGAAGAAAGTAGAAAGGGAGGGGGGAGGAGATGGAGAGAGAGGCTGGAGGGAGAGAGGGAGAGAGAGGAGAGGGAGAGAGATGGAGAGGGAGAGAGCGGGTGAGGGAGAGATGGGGGAGGATGTGTGTGTGTGTGTGTGTGTGTGTGTGTGTGTGGAAAAAAATAGTTTGTTATTAGTTAGTTACAGTTGATTGACAGTTGAGAGGCAGGCCAAGAGAACAGAGCTCAACCCCCGCAAGAACAACTAGGTGAATACACACACACACACAATTACAAAAATTACGAAAGGGTAATTATGAGATGAGAAAATTCCTAGGAGAAATACCATGGGACAGAGAAGTCAGAACTAAGATATTACAAGACATGATGGACTGTCACCCAAAAGTGTCAGGAGGCAGTAAACAAGATTTATCGTGGCCTAAAAGGAAAACAATGAGGAGCAAAAGAAAAATCCATGGTTTAATAAGGCATATATGGAAGCAAAGGACCTGAACAAAAAGGCGTAAAGAAACTTCCGAAATAACCGAACACTAGAGAGAGAGAGAGAGAGAGAGAGATACCAGAGAGCCAGGAATGAATATGTTAGTGTGAGAAGAGAAGCAGAGAGACAATATGAAAATGATATAGCATATAAAGCCAAGACTGAACCAAAACTGCTCCACAGTCAAATCAGGAGCGAAACTACAATGAAAGAACAGGCGATGAAAATTTGAATGGGTGAGGATAGGTACGCAGAGAATGACAAAGAGGTGTGTGAAGAACACTATGGGAAATTTTACTCATTATATCAATATTATCTAAGAAATGTATTATTTCCACATATCAAAAATCATATAAAAATCATATCAGAATCACTTCAGATTCATTATATCCTACATCTGGACCCTTCATGACAATGCCACTGTGATCACGTACATCATAGAGCCCCATGTGACTTTTTGCATGATTTTTCAAGGATCTAGAAGCTTCGAGAACAGTATCGTAATTAAAAAAACTATTGGAACAATCAATCGATTACTGGTAATGATTAAATAAAATCCTTAATAAGAATCAATAGTAATATTAAGTACTACTTATAATCTATGAATCTTATATCTAATTATATTATAATCATATCTTATCTCAATCATACGTCTAGACAGTAAAAATATTCAGTCAATATGCATTGAAGGTTCCTCTCTCTAGGGAAGAGGGCGGAGCCAACTCGGGAGATGAAGCGACCTAAGGGGTGCCCTCTCTGCCCCGGGGCAGAGAAAGCGTTGTTTACAGAGTGAAAACAAGTGGCGGTGCCTTGCGAACATCATTCAGTAATGGACACCATAATAACATATCGTTATCACCAGTAATTACTCTCCAGAACGGGAGGAGTACCTGCACAATATCTACTAGGAAAAATTCCTAGTACTTTATCTAAATAGCAAAGAGTCATAGATATGATTTCAGTTGACACTTGTGTTTGATAATCGTTTTTGACCATTTGGAATAATTTTGACACCTAATTAAATATTTTTTTTCTCCCCTCCTATTTATGCTACGATGCTGAGACTTGGGCCAGATGAAACTCTTTTCATGTACAACTCGTCAAAAAAGTTTGATTGAAATCAAACCAGTTTTCATTTAATTAATTTTGGGGGAAATCTGATTCTGATGCCCCCTAAGGGTGTATAGTGGCTCGAAGTGACGCTGCCTCCACCACACCTATCTTATCCTACTGCAAACGCAATTAAGGACATAATCAATTAGCAACGCTATCAGAATGTTAAACAGCAAAGCTGTGACATAAAATTTAGTGCCAAAACTCTACAAGAGAGTTATCAGTCTGGCAGCTTATCAGACGGCACACGATACTCAGACATAAGTATATTTAGCTGTTTTGGTGTGTTGATTGACCAAATGCATGCTTGTATAACCTTGATATAAGGATCACAAGTCCAGCGTGCTGTCCGCTCGGCCGACCGGCTCCCATCATAGTAAACAGTACTTGGACCACATTTATGGTTATTTGATTGCATATTCACACATATCATACCTCTATAATACAAATTGTTGTGTTTATTAGTATATGAATATTGGCTGTTATAGTTATGGTTCTACTCTGGACTGTGTTCATGTTTAAATCAATGATTTAAACAGAACCAGTGTTCAGTTATAGAACTGAGTTAGTTATTCTTATCCTTGTATTAACAATACAAGCTAATGTGTTGAATTGTCTGCAGGTGGATTGTGGATCTTCAATCAACTTCTCCATTTATCCTTAGGAACCCCACCTGCCCCTTATAGCCCACACTCCATCATTAGGAAAGAGAAGCTAGGATTTACGACCCTAACTAGAGTCTTTAGTTGAATTAATTTTGCATACAGTAATTTTTAATTTAGTACAGTACAAGTCCCTAGTAGTTCTCCTCATTATATCAATCCCGACAATTTTCCCACAAACTCAACAAGAGGTTTCAGGTCTTCACAATAGAACGAGATGAAGTCACTGCGCTAGGAGAGGTGGCAGTAAGCCAAGAGGCCAGGGAAGGTTCGAAATTTACAGAGATGAGGTTAAGAGGCATCTGTTGGATCTGGACGTGAGCAACGCTGTTGGTGCGGACGAAATCTTACCATGGGTACTGAAAGAGTGCGCAGAAGTATTTGCTTGCCACTGTCCATGGTTTAAAGTAGGTCACTGGAAAAGGGAGACTTACCAGAAATATGCAAGACGGCTAATGTAGTCCCAATATACAAAAAGGGTGACAGGCAAGAGGCACTGACCTACAGGCCAGTGACTTTAACGTATATACCTTGCAAGGTGATGGAGAAGATTGTCAGACAAAACATAGTAACACATCTAGAGAGAAGGGACTGCGTGACAAACCACCAACATGGGTTTAGGGAGAGTAAATCTTGCCTCACGCGTTTAATTGAAGTCTACGATCATGTGACAAAGATTAAACAAGAAAGGGATGGTTGGGTAGACTTCATTTTCTTGGACTGTCGGAAAGCCTTTGACACAGGACCGCATAAAAGGCTGGTTCATAAAAACGAAGAAACAAGCAAGAGTAACTGGTAGGGTGCTCCAGTGGATGAGGGAGTACCTAAGCAATAGAAAGGAGATAGTTACTGTGAGAAGTGAGACCTCAGATTGGCGTGAAGTCACCAGCGGAGTCCCACAGGGCTCTGTACTCGGACCTATCCTGTTTCTGATATACGTAAATGATCTTCCAGAGGGTATAGACTCATTCCTCTCAATGTTTGCTGACGATGCCAAAATTATGAGAAAGATTAAGACAGAAAAAGACAGCTTGAGGCTTCAAGAAGATTTGGACAAACTGAAGGAATGGTCCAACAATTGGTTGTTAGAGTTTAACCCAAGCAAATGTAATATAATGTTGATAGGTGTAAGGAATAATTAGACCAGATACAAGGTACCATTTGGGAGATGAAATTCTTCTAGAATCAGAGAGAGAGAGAAAGACTTGGGATTGATATCACCCCGAACCTGACCAGGATATCATCAGCGGCATATGCTTGATTGACCAACATAAGAACTACCATTAAAAACTTGCGTAAGGAATCGTTCAGGTTTGTAAACCACATATGTCAGACCAATCCTTGAGAATGCTGCTCCAGCCTGGAGTGCATGCATAGTTAAACACAAGACAAAGTTAGAGAAGATTCAGAGGTATGCCACCAGACTTGTCCCAGAACTAAGAAGTATGAGTTACGAGGAAAGGCTACGGGAGCTTAACCTTACGTCCCTGGAAGACAGAAGAGTAAGGGGAAACATGATAACCACCTACGAAATTCTCAGGGGAATTGCCAGGGTGGACAAAGACAAACTATTTAACATGGGCGTAACACGGACAAGGTGACACAGGTAGAACCTTAGTACCCAGATGAGCCACAGAGAACTAGGAAAGAATTTTTACAGTGTCAGAGTAATTAACAACTGGAATTCATTAGGAAGTGATGTGGTGGAGGCCGACTCCATACACAGTTTGAAATGTAGATTTGATTGAGCCCAATAGACTCCAGAATCTGTACACCAGTTGATTGACAGTTGAGAGGCGGGACCAAAGAGCCAAAGCTCAACCTCTGCAAGCACAACTAGGTGAGTGTACACACACACAAATGTGTTGGGGGGGGGGGGAAGAAGAAGTAGGAGAAAAACAGTGAAAGATATGATGGACTTAGTCAAGTGGAAATGCAAGGAGGCCAAAGAGAGTTTTATACACTGAAGGAAAAAAGCAAGAGGGAATATAATAACCCATGGTATAATTGACAGTGTCAGGAAGCAAAAGTGAGAAGCAGGAGGGAGTGGAGGAAGTACAGAAGACAAAGGATAGAGGACAATAAGATTAGATGCATCAGAGCTAGGAATGAATAAATTAATATAGGGAGAGTATCAGAAAGGAATTATGAAAACGATATTGCAATGAAAATGAAAAAAACAACCTAAATTATTACATAGCCATATTAGAACAAAAATGTCGGTGAACGATCAAGTGACATGACTAAGGAAAACAGAGGGGGCATATACGAAAAGTGACAAGAAAATTTGAGAGGAACTGAATGCCAGTTTCCATGGAGTGTTCACAACCGAGCCTGAGCAGCTCCCGTTGTTAGAAGAGGAGATGACCCAAGATGAGAGACTAACGAATATAGAGGTGACATCAGAGGAGGTAATGGTAAAGCTAACAATACTGGATGAAACTAAAGCAGTTGGACAAGACAATGTATCACCGTGGATACTAAAAGAGGCAGCGCAGGCCCTCAGCGTGCGTCTGGCAAGGATCTATAATGAGTCACTCATGAATGGAGAGTTGCCCAGCTGCTGGAATGATGACAAATGCAAATGTCTTTCCAATTTTCAGAAAGGAGTTAAGGAAGAGGCACTTAACTACAGACCAGTATCACTCACAAGCATCCCCTGTAAAGAACTTGAAAGAATAATCAGGTTAAGTCCGGTTACACACCTAAACACATATATGGGTTCAGGAAAGGGAAATCATGCCTAACAAATCTTCTGGAATTCTATGATAAAATAACATGACTAAGGTAGGACAGGGAAGGATGGACAGATTGCATATTTCTGGATTGCAAAATGCCTTTGACTCAGTTCTGCATAGGAGACTGATATTCAAACTTGAGAGTCAGGCAGGAGTAAGCGGAAAGGCCCTATGCATGGGTAAGGAACTACCTAACAGGAAGGAGTCAGAGAGTAACGGTAAAGGGTGAGAAGTCGGACTGGCGATCAGTAACGAGTGGAGTTCCTCAAGGATCGGTGCTGGGACCAGTTCTATTTCTAATATACGTGAACGACATGTCTACAGGAGTCGAGTCCTACATGTCGATGTTCGAGGATGACACAAAATTTATGAGAAGAGTTATGCCAGATGAGGATTGTAAGATATTTCAAGAGGACTTGAGCAAGCTGCAGAGATGGTCGGAGAAATGGCTACTGGAGTTCAACAAGAGCAAGTGTAAAGTTATGGAAATGGGACTAGGTGGCAGGAGACCAAAGGGTCAGTACACAATGAAGGAGAACTATCTTCCTGTGATGATTCGAGAAAGGGACCTGAGAGTAGACGTAACACCAAATCTAACGCTGGTGGCAAAAAGAAATTGGATAACATCAGCAGCATACTCTACGCTATCAAAAATTAGAACGTCATTCAGAAACCTAAGTGAGGAGGCATTGAAAGTGCTTTACACTGCCTACGTGAGACCAGTCTTAGAGTATGCCACCCCCATCATGGAGTCCCCCACCTGACGACATACATTAGGAAACTGGATAAGGTTAAAGAAATTTGCTATGAGGCTAATCCGGGAGTTGCAAGGGATGGGAAATGAAGAGCAACTGAAGGAACTGAAACTGACGACGTTAGAAAAATGGAGGGAGAGGGAAGATATGATAGCAGCATACAAAATACTTAAGGAGATTGACAGAGTGAAAATAGACGAAATATTCACACGGAATACTATCAGAACGAGGGGACATGGGTGGAAGCTGGAAACTCAGATGAGTAAGAGAGGTTAGAAAGTTTTCTTTTAGCATGAGAGTAGTGGGGAAATGGAATGAACTAAAGGAGCACGTTGTGGAAGCAAACACTATTCATAGCTTTAAAACTAGGCATGATAAAGAAGAACAGGAATCATTGCTTTAATCAACCGAAGGGTAGAAAGGCGGGATCCAAAATCCAACACTCGATTCTGCAGGCACAAATTGGTGCGTACACACACTTCGCGGGTGAGTGGATAACGCTAGGGGGTGGGGAGATGGGTCGCAGTCCTATGAGCCCGGGCTCGATTCCCGGCCAAGGCTGAATCAAATGGACAGATTTTCTTTCACTCTGATGATCTGTTCACCTAACAGTAAATAGGTACCTGGGAGTTAGACAGCTGTTACGGCCTGCTTCCTGGAGTTGCGCGTATGTATGCGCGTGTGTTTGAGAGAAACACATTCAGTACACATAATAGAAGAAAAATAGATTGGTTAGATAAGTGTTTAATCAGTGCAACACCAGAACGGGATCCCACGGTTGGAAGGTGAGGTCACCGATGAGTAAGTAATGACACCGATGAGTCATACCAAGGAATGTAAACGTTACTGTGGCCTCACAATAGTGAGTAAATGAACTGAATATGATGATGAGACTAATAACTCTCTCTATATATAAAAATAGAAATGTTCGTTTGTTCATAACCGCTAATCTCCGAAAGTTCTTCACCGATTGCTTTGAAATTTTTACATAACCTTCCGTTCGCATCCGAGTAGGTTTTTATATACATACTATATAGATGTCACGTCTGTGATGGGAAAAAATATGCTTTTTGGAAAAACTGTTTTTCATGTGAGGGAAATCTTCGAAACCTCTTTACTGATTGCTTTGAAATTTTGACACCACGTTGCATTCGAATAGGCGCGTGTTTCTATATACATACTATATAAATGCCTCACCTGTGACAGGAAAAAAGTTTTTTTTTTAAACAGTGCCATCTGTTGGACGTAAGAGAAACACACTCTGTAATCTCCAAAAGTTCTTGACCGATTGCTTTGAAATTTTAGCACAATGTTCCATTCGAATACATGCGTGTTTTTATATACCTACTATATACATGCCACACCTGTGACAGGTAAAAACATACTTTTTTGAAAACAGCGCCAACTGTTCCACGTAAGAGCAATGCACGCTATACTAAATATAAATATGTAATTATTATTTTGTTATTAACATCTTTATTGACAAAATTAATTACAATTTTGCCTAATCTGAGGATTTCGATTAAGTTTTATTAGAGTGAGGATAATGCTGGTATTCACTGTCACGCAGGACAGAGGGTCATACACAAGACAATAGGTCTAAACTGTAGGCGGAAGTACATATATATCATAGTTGCAATCAATGTTTTAATGTATGGATATGTGAAAACAACTTTCTACTGTGCACTGCCACACAAGGGCAGGGATGTGCACTGCCACACAAGGGCAGGGATGGGTTCATAAGTGATGCAGCTTGGAAGTAATATAAATAAAATTTGTTCTTCATTCTTTCAAATGGACAAGCAAATTTTGGATAAACTTTTAGGATGTCGTCCAGAACACCTGAGTCAATAAAATAGTTACACAGTTGGTGGTACAAGAGGCCAGGAGGTCTAAAGTCTTTTACGGTTTCATATTCACAGAAATTACAATCTGAGTATTCTGGTAGCGGCTCAGCCTCACTAACCTGCCAGATGTGTCTATAGCCAAGGCGAATTCGCACAATGACTACATCACATTGCCTGGTTCGGTTACGGTGCTGACCATACAAATACCTATTATTACAAAACTTGTCATAACTTTTAATACTGCAGCTTTCAGGTCTCTGGGCATATCTTAGTTCTTCTAAATCTGAATTAATTTCTTTAATTTGTATGTTTCTAATAATTGCATCAGATAGTCCAAAGTCATAATCAATGTTTTCTTTCCTGCAAGCCTCATTGGCCAATCGATAAACAAAGTCATGTTTTCCAACTCCAACATGGGATGGGATCCACACAAATTTTATACAAGAGTTATAATCATTGGCAAAAATTCCATTCCATTTAATATTACAAGCTACTTCAGACATACATTGTGATGGGTTATTTAAGGACTGCAGAGCACTTTTAGAGTCAGAGAAAATAACTCCACCACCATTGAGCTTAATTTAGGCATTTAGTGGCTAGATAAATGCCCAATAGCTCGGTCTGTGTCGTGCTTGTCCAGTTGTTCAATCTCTGTGTACTAGTCATGATCATTTCATTCCCTTTACATAGTGCACATGCACAACCTGTTCTACCAGTGCCTAACTGCACAGATCCATCAGTAAAGGCATAGGATTCAGTCGGTTTGAGAATTTGAAGATGACTGTCAATAGCTTCTAATGTTATACATCTCAAAATGTCAGTGTTATACATTTGTTTTACACTGATGGGGGTATAATGCAGAGAGACCTCCACATCTTTCCAAGGGGGAATATAGTGAACAGTTTTATCAGGGTTAAGAGACACATTCAGTTTCTGAAAATTATAGGCACAACAACTGAGCCACACACTGTAGGGAGCTTTTTGCGGCGGATTGAGGGAACAGTTAGAATTGTTTGCAATGGATCTCAATATGTAATGTGTATACTAAATATGTTACGATTACATTTCAGTGTTTCCGATTGTATTGATAAATTGAGTTTTCATAGATTTCGATTTATTTTCATTTTGATTTAATTATTTTGTGTTACATTGCATTGGAATTGAGTTGTGTCGTTTACCGTAATGTTCATTTCATGAGTATAGTTTTTTTATTTTTACATTTTTTCATTTCGTTTTTTTTAACTGTTCTTATTTTTCAGTGACTGGAACATCAGATCATTTGATGTTCCCAAGTTTCTGCTGGGAACATCAGATCATTTGGGAATGCATAAAATGAGGGGGTGGGGAATGGTGGGGGGAGAACGAGGGGACGGGAGTGGGGGGTGGTGGGGAGGACGAGGGAACAGGGGAGGAGGTAATGGTGGGGAGGACGGAGGAGTTGGGGAAGGTGGGGAGGAGGGGTCGTGGAATTTGTGAATGTGGGAGGACAAGGGGACAGGAGAGTGGGGGGTAATGGTAGGGAGGACGAGGGGATGGTGGAGTGGGGGATGGTGGGGAGGACGAGGGGACGGTGGAGTGGGGGATGGTGGGGAGGACGAGGGGACGGTGGAGTGGGGGATGGCGAGAAAATTTTCCTTCAATTATTTGTTTGCATTTATTATGCATTCGGACTGGTCTCAATTCTTGCAGGTCGGCGTTCAATCCCCAACCGTCCAAGTGATTGGGCACCATTCCTTCCATCATCCCCCCCCCCGGTCCCATCCAAAGTCCTTATCCTCATATCCCTTCTAAGTACTATATAGTCGTTATGGCTTAGTGCCTTCTGATTTACCTTGCTGCTTCTATATCCCTTCTCAGGTTACTATATTTAGTTTCTCCTTTTATCTGATAGGAAACTTTTCTTAGCTGGTGTTTTTATGCTTTAACTTCTCCTTTTCGCCTCACATACTCTCCCCCCAAGGCTATAGCCTTAGTAAGGTTTCCTTCCTATTATTTCTCAGTTCCAACTTCATAAGGGCTCCGGGTGGACCGACATAAGCCGTCCTTCGCTCTTAAAATGAGAGGGGTTCCGTTGCTTGATTCATCCAGGTTTCAGGGGACGTGTTCTCTGCCATCAACTGAAAGGATTGAAGCAGCCTTTAGAGTGGAGTCCTGTCGACGTGTAGTTCCCCCGTGATGCCAGAGCGCACTGGAGTGTGCTCTGGCCTGCCCGGCTCTTTTGTTGTCCTGTAAAACACTTTAGAAACACCCGGTCGTTAGCCCCGGCCGGGAGGCCTCAACACCTGGTCTTCCTCACTCACTTATATCAACACAAACAATGTTACAGGAGGATAGTTGAACCAGTTGTCAGTTATATATATATATATATATATATATATATATATATATATATATATATATATATATATATATATATATATATATATATATATATATATATATATATATATATATATATATATATACACATATATATATATATGTGTGTGCGTGTGTATATCACGAAAATAAACACGTGATTAAGAATGTGACAATGTCAGACCACGGAGGAAAATGAAACAGGAATTTCCTTAAGTACTTTCGTATATTAAATACATATCAATGTTTGTTAAGATCAAACAAATCAATGTTTGTTAAGATCATTCCTTCTGAAGATGTATTTAATATACGAAAGTACTTAAGGAAATTCCTGTTTCACTTTCCTCCGTGGTCTGACATTGTCATATATATATATATATATATATATATAGGTAGCAGTCTTTCTTGTAAACATATGTTGTTGAATATGAACGAAAAGGTAAGATTAACAATTCTAACACGAATTTTCTCAATATTTCATATGTTTTTCTTCACTGTCGGTGGTAATAAAAATATCAATTCTCCAAAATTCATTTTTTAAATTGTCTGACGCCTGAACGCGTTTCGTAATGCTTATTACATTTTCAAAGACTTAATTTACACACAGATTCATCAAACTTATACTCATTTTGGGTGAGGTGATATGGTACAAAGTTTTGGGTGAGGTGAACAAACTTATGACAAACACAAGACCGAACACGGAATAATGGGTATAAATTGGATATGAGAACTGCAGAAGGCCTATTGGCTCATACTTCCTCTTCTTGCTTCCATATTGGTTCGGAGTCTTGAAGTGGGCAGAATATAGGTGTGTATTAATTGGCTGTTGATTGCTGGTGCTGACTTTTTGATGTGTAGTGCCTCGCAAATGTCGACCCTGCTACTATCGATGTATCTATCGATGATTTCGGTGTTGTTTGTTAAGATTTCTCTGGTGATGGTTTGGTTGTGGGAAGAGATTATATGTTCCTTGATGGCTCCCTGTTGCTTATGTATCGTTAATCGCCTGGAAAGAGAAGACGTTGTTGTCTTGCCTATATACAGAGCTTTTGGGGCTTAAAGTCCCCAAATGGGCATTTAAAGGCATAGACGACAATGGTCTCCTTTAAGGCGTTCTGCTTGGTGTCTGGAGAGTTTTTCATGAGTAGATTGGCCGTTTTTTTTGTTTTATAATGAATTGTCAATTGTATTTTCAGATTTTTGTTTGTAGGGATAACGTTCCTATCAACAGTATCTTTCAGGGCCCTTTTCTCTGTTTTATGAGCCGTCGAAAAGAAGTTCCTGTAAAATAGTGTAATAGGGGGTACTAGTTGTCAGAAAATCCAACACCACTTAATAATATTACATGCAATTGCAGATAATATTGCTGCTGTTGTATAAACAAGTTACCCCATAGAAAATGTTGCTTGTAGTGGAATTTTCCGTCAATAGAAAACGGGATATCATTACCACATAGTACGATAAATTCACCAGCTATTCTGTTGGGAATTATTCTTAAATACATTAGTCTTTGGACTTTTTACATCATAAAATCATCTCATTTGAATTAACTTAATTATCAGTATCAAAATAGAGTAAATGTGACCCTTCTATCACTTACTGACATCTAGACAAAGTAAGCCAGTAGCGTCAGTAGTGGGGAGTGGTCAGCCATTGTTGGTTAAGACCAGGGGCGCATGGGAACATTTATTTTGCATATAAAAAAGCAAAGGTCAACAAATTGATCGAAACTGTGAACACCAAGAAATCCGGACTCCACCTGCCAAAGATTATTGGGGAATATAAACCTGGATAAGCGTATGGAAATGTCAAGACACATAAACCTGGAAACCCACTTCGGCAAATCATCAGCCAGATACCAACACCCACGTACAGACTGGCGAAGCGACTCAACGGCTTGCTGACTCCTTATGTTCCTTGCGCCTTCAGCCTGAAGTCTCCAAAGGAATTTGTTGACTTACTGCGGGGAACACGGGCCACAGGGATAAGAGCCTCGTTGGACGTAGAATCACTGTTTACCAACGTACCTGTGGATGAAACAATCGGGATGATAGTGGACAGAGTGTATCATGATCCGGCCTGTACTCCTCTTGACATACCAGAAAACATTCTAAGGAAACTACTCCAAGCTTGTACTAAAGAGGCACCCTTCTTGAGCCCGGATGGGCACATATATAAGCAAGTAGATGGGGTCGCCATGGGTTCTCCCCTAGGTGTCCTGTTTGCGAACTTCTACATGGGTACCATCGAGCAAAAGGTCTTAGTCGACATGAACTTGAAACCGGCCATACACTGCAGGTATGTTGACAACATTTTTTACACAGGTACCTGATGTCACACATCTGCAGGAGCTGAAGGAGGCATTTGAGCAGAATTCTGTGTTGCGTTTCACTTACGAGATGGAGAAGAATGGGAAACTGCCCTTTCTAGATGTAACAGTCATGGAAAGTAGCGGAAGTTTCCACACTGAAGTCTACACTAAGGAAACAAACATAGGAATGTGCCTAAATGCCAACAGTGACTGCCCAGACAGGTATAAGAGGAGTGTTGTTAACGCTTATGTCGACCGTGCTCTCAGCCACAGCCCAGGATGGAAGCAAGTTGATGAAGAACTCTGTAGGGTAAGGCAGGTCCTAGTCAACAATGGCTTCTCCAATAGTTTCGTTGAGTACATCATAAGAAGGAAGGTGAAACGCCATGCAACCTCTGAAGAGACAACTAACACAACACCTATACCCCCTATTAGACTATTTTACAGGAACTTCTTTTCCACAGCTCATAAAACGGAAGAAAGGGTCCTGAAAGATATTGTTAATAGAAACGTTATCCCTACAGACAAAAATCAGAAAATACAACTGATGATTTACTATGAAACCAAAAAAACGGCCAACCTACTCATGAGAAACTCTCCAGACACAAAGCAGAACGCTTTAAAAGAGACCAACGTCGTCTATGCCTTCAAATGCCCACTTGGGGACTGTAAGCCTCAAAGAACTCAGTATATAGGCAAGACAACAACATCTCTTTCCACGCGATTAACGATGCATAAGCAACAGGGCTCCATTAAGGAACATATAATCTCTTCCCACAACCAGACCATCACCAGAGAAATCTTAGCAAACAACACAGAAATCATCGATAGATACAGCGATAGCAGGCGGCTTGACATCTGCGAGGCACTCCACACCAAGAAGTCAACACCAGCAATCAACAGTCAATTAATGCACAACTATATTCTACCCACTTCAAGACTCCGCTCCAATATAGAAGCATCAAGAAATATGGGCCAATAGGCCCTCTGCAGTTACTTCCATTCTTACCTTCAATTTACCCAATTAATACCTATTGTTTCATGTTCTGTCCTGTGTTGAAAGTTTTGTTCACCTCATCCAAAACTGTTGTAACATATCACCTCACCCAAAATGCGGATATAAAATAAAATGAAAGCTGTTTAAATCATAGCATAGTAAGAACTCTGTTTAGTGTTTGCAGGTTATAGTTGTGTGTGTGTAAACTAAAAGTCTTTGAAAATGTAATACGTTATTACGAAACGCATTCAAGTGTCGCGTCAGACTAGAAATAAAAATGAATTTTGGAGAATTGATTTTTCAATTACCATCATCAGTGAAAAGAAACATAAGAAACATTGAGAAAATTCGTGTTAGAATTATTAATCTTACTTTTTCGGTCATATTTAATAATATATGTCTACAGGAAAGACTGCTACCAAAATATACTAATACTATATATATATATATATATATATATATATATATATATATATATATATATATATATATATATATATATATATATATATATATATATTAGTATATTTTGGTAGCAGTCTTTCCTGTAGACATATATTATTAAATATGACCGAAAAAGTAAGATTAATAATTCTAACACGAATTTTCTCAATCTTTCGTACATTACGCTTCACTGTTGGAGGTAAATCAAAAATCACTTCTCCAAAATTCATTTTTATTTCTAGTCTGACGCGACACGGGCGCGTTTCGTAAAACTTATTACATTTTCAAAGACTTCACAAATACACAACTGATTAGAACTAGCGTTTCCCTGATTTTATATCTACATTTGAGTGAGGTGGGAAGGGTGATGTGGCATTACATTTGAGTGAGGTGGGAAGGGTGATGTGGCATTAACACAAGACAGAACACTAGAGGATATTAATAGGGTATTAAAAGTATCAACACAAGACAGAACAGAAACAATGGGTATTGAATAGAAGTGTTTGTAGAAAGCCTATTGGTCCATATTTCTTGATGCTTCTATATTGGAGCGGAGTCTTGAGGTGGGTAGAATATAGTTGTGCAATAATTGGCTGTTGATTGCTGGTGTTGACTTCTTGATGTGCAGTGCCTCGCAAACGTCAAGCCGCCTGCTATCGCTGTATCTATCGATGATTTCTGTGTTGTTTACTAGGATTTCTCTGGCGATGGTTTGGTTATGGGAAGAGATTATATGTTCCTTAATGGAGCCCTGTTGTTTATGCATCGTTAAACGCCTAGAAAGAGATGTTGTTGTCTTGCCTATATACTGGGTTTTTTGGAGCTTACAGTCCCCAAGTGGGCATTTGAAGGCATAGACGACGTTAGTCTCTTTTGAAGCGTTCTGTTTTGTGTCTGGAGAGTTTCTCATGAGTAGGCTGGCCGTTTTCCTGGTTTTATAGTAAATCGTCAGTTGTATCCTCTGATTTTTGTCTGTAGGGATAACGTTTCTATTAACAATATCTTTCAGGACCCTTTCCTCTGTTTTATGAGCTGTGGAAAAGAAGTTCCTGTAAAATAGTCTAATAGGGGGTATAGGTGTTGTGTTAGTTGTCTCTTCGGAGGTTGCATGGCTTTTCACTTTCCTTCTTATGATGTCTTCGATGAAACCATTGGAGAAGCCGTTATTGACTAGGACCTGCCTTACCCTACAGAGTTCTTCGTCGACTTGCTTCCATTCCGAGCTGTGGCTGAGAGCACGGTCGACGTATGCGTTAACAACACTCCTCTTGTACCTGTCAGGGCAGTCGCTGTTGGCATTTAGGCACATTCCTATGTTTGTTTCCTTTGTGTAGACTGCAGTGTGGAAACCTCCGCCCTTTTCCATGACTGTTACATCTAGAAAAGGCAGCTTCCCATCCTTTTCCGTCTCGTAAGTGAAACGCAGCACGGAACTCTGCTCAAATGCCTCCTTCAGCTCCTGCAGATGCCTGACATCAGGTACCTGTGTAAAAATGTCGTCAACATACCTGCAGTATATGGCCGGTTTCAAGTTCATGTCGACTAAGACTTTTTGCTCGATGGTACCCATGTAGAAGTTTGCAAACAGGACACCTAGGGGAGAACCCATGGCGACCCCATCTACTTGCTTATACATGTGCCCATCCGGGCTCAAGAAGGGTGCCTCTTTAGTACAAGCTTGGAGTAGTTTCCTCAGAATACTTTCTGGCATGTCAAGAGGAGTACAGGCTGGATCACGATACACTCTGTCGGCTATCATTCCGATTGTCTCGTCCACAGGTACGTTGGTAAACAGCGATTCTACGTCCAACGAGGCTCTTATCCCTGTGGCCCGTGCGCCCCGCAGTAAGTCCACAAATTCCTTTGGAGACTTCAGGCTGAAGGCGCAAGGAACATAAGGAGTCAGCAGGCCGTTGAGTCGCTTCGCCAGTCTGTACGTGGGTGTGGGTATCTGGCTAATGATTGGCCGAAGTGGGTTTCCAGGCTTGTGCGTCTTGACATTTCCATACGCATATCCAGGTTTATATTCCCCAATGATCTTTGGCAGGTGGAGTCCGGATTTCTTGGCGTTCACAGTTTCGATCAGTTTGTTGACCTTTGCTTTTAATTCGGCTGTAGTGTCCTTCGTTACCCTTTGGAACTTAGTTTGGTCAGAGAGTATGATGTTCATTTTCGCCAGATATTCGTCTTTTTTAAGAATGACATATATTGGCGACTTGTCACCTCTCCTGACAACTATCTCCTTGTTCTCACGAAGGCTTTTAGCTGCCGCTTTAAGCTCGGGGGACAGTATGGTGCTTCTGTAGTTGCCTCGATTCTTTCCTCCTTCTGCAGGTTCCGGCCATATACTGCAGGTATGTTGACGACATTTTTACACAGGTACCTGATGTCAGGCATCTGCAGGAGCTGAAGGAGGCATTTGAGCAGAGTTCCGTGCTGCGTTTCACTTACGAGACGGAAAAGGATGGGAAGCTGCCTTTTCTAGATGTAACAGTCATGGAAAAGGGCGGAGGTTTCCACACTGCAGTCTACACAAAGGAAACAAACATAGGAATGTGCCTAAATGCCAACAGCGACTGCCCTGACAGGTACAAGAGGAGTGTTGTTAACGCATACGTCGACCGTGCTCTCAGCCACAGCTCGGAATGGAAGCAAGTCGACGAAGAACTCTGTAGGGTAAGGCAGGTCCTAGTCAATAACGGCTTCTCCAATGGTTTCATCGAAGACATCATAAGAAGGAAAGTGAAAAGCCATGCAACCTCCGAAGAGACAACTAACACAACACCTATACCCCCTATTAGACTATTTTACAGGAACTTCTTTTCCACAGCTCATAAAACAGAGGAAAGGGTCCTGAAAGATATTGTTAATAGAAACGTTATCCCTACAGACAAAAATCAGAGGATACAACTGACGATTTACTATAAAACCAGGAAAACGGCCAGCCTACTCATGAGAAACTCTCCAGACACAAAACAGAACGCTTTAAAAGAGACTAACGTCGTCTATGCCTTCAAATGCCCACTTGGGGACTGTAAGCTCCAAAAAACCCAGTATATAGGCAAGACAACAACATCTCTTTCTAGGCGTTTAACGATGCATAAACAACAGGGCTCCATTAAGGAACATATAATCTCTTCCCATAACCAAACCATCGCCAGAGAAATCCTAGTAAACAACACAGAAATCATCGATAGATACAGCGATAGCAGGCGGCTTGACGTTTGCGAGGCACTGCACATCAAGAAGTCAACACCAGCAATCAACAGCCAATTATTGCACAACTATATTCTACCCACCTCAAGACTCCGCTCCAATATAGAAGCATCAAGAAATATGGACCAATAGGCTTTCTACAAACACTTCTATTCAATACCCATTGTTTCTGTTCTGTCTTGTGTTGATACTTTTAATACCCTATTAATATCCTCTAGTGTTCTGTCTTGTGTTAATGCCACATCACCCTTCCCACCTCACTCAAATGTAATGCCACATCACCCTTCCCACCTCACTCAAATGTAGATATAAAATCAGGGAAACGCTAGTTCTAATCAGTTGTGTATTTGTGAAGTCTTTGAAAATGTAATAAGTTTTACGAAACGCGCCCGTGTCGCGTCAGACTAGAAATAAAAATGAATTTTGGAGAAGTGATTTTTTATTTACCTCCAACAGTGAAGCGTAATGTACGAAAGATTGAGAAAATTCGTGTTAGAATTATTAATCTTACTTTTTCGGTCATATTTAATAATATATATATATATATATATATATATATATATATATATATATATAGTGATGGTAAAGCGTTGGTGTTCAGCTGTTTCAAAATCTGGGGGCAGGGCCTCGTCATATAACAAAAAAAAAAGAGAAGTTTGTCCTTTTGTCTGTGGTAAGGTAATGGGAAGACACACAAAACACAAAGTATAAACAATGAAATTTTAATTACTCTAGAAAACAAGATATGAATAAAGACAATCTCGTAAAATTCAAAACAAGTCAACAAACAAAACAACATGAATAATTACTGGCAATGAAAAGTTACTCTAAGACAAGTAGTGCAAGTTAAAATAAATCAAATAAGTGAGGTGCTGGGAATACTGGCTTCAAGCTGCCACCTCCTTTCGTACACGACAGCCAGGGCTTAGTCTACTAATAGAGAGATGTCAACTCCATGGAGCACAGAGATATTCTGAGGAGTCGGCGTGCTGCTGGCCCAGACGTCGACTCATGGGGTGGCGTGAGTGCAGGTGCGGCGAGACACCAGCCAATCAGCAACAGGCAGGCAGAGAATGAGCAGTTTGCTGGTTGACGGCGGGCGGTAGCCGGTGTGTCGGGTTGTGCTTGGTACGCTTTGCTTCCTGGGCAAAACGTTTGGTGATACTGGTGGACGTATCTTCAATATAGTATCTTGCACTTGAAAGACGTAAATATGTAGGGAAGAGCAGGCTCAATCTCTCTTGAAAGAGATTATCGTCACAACTCTCCCCCGAAGCCTGCGGTTCTGGAAGAAGTTACGTCTTCATGTGGTGGAGTGATAGTTGGAGTTGCTTCTACTTCATAGACTCTGGAGAGGGCGTCGGCTATGATGTTGTCAGAACCCTTGATATAGCGGATCTCCAGGTTGAAATTTTGCAGATATAAAGCCCATCGTAGAAGACGTTGGTTATTGAATTGGCCTTGATGTAAGAAGCGGAGAGGATTGTGGTCTGAGAAGATGGTGGTAGACCTGGCACCTTGTAGGTATGGAGCAAAGTGCTGGAGATTGAGGACGATGGAGAGTAGCTCCTTCTCGATAGTGCTGTAGTTCCTCTGGTGGGGTTTCAACTTGTAGTTGTAGTAGCTGACAGGCAGAACCTCCTCGCCTCGTTGCTGCATCAGGACACCCCCGATGCCGGTACCACTGACGTCGACATGAAGGATGAAAGGCTTGGTGATATCTGGCGAGGCGAGAATAAGATTAGAACAGAGGAGGAATTTGAGTTGTTCGAAAGCAACGGTTTGCTGCATGGTCCAGTTATACCGTTGCTTGGGACTGGTTAAAGTAATTAATGGTGTTGCTACGGTACTAAAAATTTTTCACAAACCTACGGTAGTAGGAGGCAAGACCAAGGAAGCGCAGGAGCTGCTTCCTGGTGGTAGGCTGTGGATAATGCTGGATGGCTTGAGTGTGTGTGTTTAACGGAGCTAGGCTGCCACTCCCAATTACATGACCCAGATAACGCACTTTACCTTTGGGAAAGGTGGACTTGCCCAGGTTGATGGTGAGGCCGGCTGTCAGGAGCTTGGCGAACACTCGTTGCAGCTGGAGCAGATGTTCGCTCCAGGTGTTGGATGCTACAACGATATCATCCAAATAGGCGTAGGTGTTATCCAAGCCCTGGATGACGCGGTTGACAGCTCTCTGAAAGGTGGCCGGGGCATTACATAGTCCGAAAGGAAGGCGTTCATATCTGAAAAGTCCAAAGGGAGTGATAAAGGCAGATATTTCTTTGGCTCGCTCTGTTAGACACACTTGGTAATACCCCTTGAGCAAGTCCACTTGGGACAAGTACTGGGCATTACCAATGACGTCAAGAATGTCATCTATCCGTGGCAAGGGGTATGCATCCTTGACAGTCACATTATTTAATTTACGGTAGTCCGTGCAAAGTCTAACCTTACCTTGGGGTTTTGGCACCAAGATACAGGGTGAGGCCCAGGGGGACTCACAAGGTGTAGCCAGTCCATGATCCAAGAGGTACTGCATCTCAGCACGCATGACTTCCTTCTTGCTAGGGCTGATTCGGTAGAAGGGTTGATGAATCGGCCGGGTGTCAGGGAGCAGTTGGATGTCGTGCTGAGTTACATTACACTCTTGTGGATCATCTCGGAACAACTCCTGATGTTCTTTGAAGATTTTGATGAGAGGTGCACTATGATTGTCCTGAAAATAATTATGAAGATCAGTTAGGATTTCCGAATTGGAAAGCGCTGACTCCGTTTCAGTGCTTTCGGGAGGAGAAGCAGGGAAGGTCTCACTGTGGATGTATGGCTCTTTAAAGGAAGAATATGTTATCATTACAGTGGGAGGAGTACCGTTATATAGCTTCAGGAGGTTGACGTGGCACAACTGGGTCTTCCGCCGCCTATCTGGAGTTTCTAGAGAGTAGTTGTGGTTGTTTCTGCACTCCTTGTTGCGGTAGGGTCCTGAAAACCTCTTTTGCAAAGGAGAACCTGGGATAGGGAAATAGGCAAGTACGAAGTCTCCCGGTTTAAATTTCCTTACTTTGCTGGTCTGGTCGTAATGAGCCTTCATTCTCTCCTGTGCTTTCAATAGATTATCGTTGGCAAAACTGTGTACCCTCTCTAGAATGTGTTGTAGGTTTTGAAGAAACTGGGGTACATTTACAAAAAAGCCTCCAGATCTTTAGCCCCTGCTATTGCCTTGCTCTTCAACAAGTCACTTGAACTCCAAACCTTCCCAGATATTCTAAAAAAAGCGAGAGTAACGCCTGTCCACAAATGTGGTAATCTCACAGATGTTAACAACTACAGACCTATATCTATCCTGCCAAACTTGTCAAAAATTTTTGAAAAACTAATCTATAAGCAGCTTTACTCATATCTAGCCAAACTCAATATACTTAGCCCTTGCCAATATGGCTTCAGACCCAAAAAAAGCACTAACGATGCACTTATTAGTATGCTTAACTCGATTCATACAGCTCTTGATAAAAATGAGTTCTCTGTTGGGTTGTTTGTGGACCTGCGTAAAGCTTTTGACACTGTCAACCACCAAAACCTTCTTCTTAAATTACATCATTATGGAGTCAGAGGACACTCCCTACAATACCTCAAATCCTACCTTACTGACAGGCTCCAATATGTTTCTGTGAATAATACAGTTTCTCCCACCCTACCCATCAACATTGGTGTTCCCCAGGGCAGCATACTTGGCCCTCTCCTCTTTCTCATCTACATTAATGACCTTCCAAATGCCTCCCAACACCTCAAACCAATTCTATTTGCTGACGACACAACCTTCATTTACTCCAGTCCTGATCCCCTTGCTCTAAATGCCACAGTAAATACTGAGCTAAATAAAGTCCATCTGTGGCTAACTGCCAACAAACTCACCCTTAACATTGACAAAACCTTTTATATTCTGTTTGGCAATAAATCCTCTAATCAAATAAATCTCAAAATAAACAATACCCAAATTTGTAACAAATTAGATGGCAAATTCCTTGGCATTCTCATTGACCACAAGCTTAATTTCCAGGGACACATTCTAAACATATCAAAAAAAGTTTCAAAAACTGTGGGCATTCTTTCTAAGATCAGATATTATGTACCACGCCCTGCCCTGGTGACACTCTATTACTCCCTTATCTATCCATATCTCAACTATGGTATTTGTGCTTGGGGCTCTACTACCCAAAATCACTTACGTCCTCTAATTTCTCAACACAAAGCTGCTATTAGGACAATATCCAATTCTGGCCCCAGACATCACTCGGTACCCCTACTTAAATCTCTGAATATGTTAGACATTAAGTCACTGCACATTCTCTCATGTGTATTATACATATATAAAACGCTAAACTATAATGCCAATCCTGATCTCAAAAGCTTCATAGAAGGTTGTAACAGAACCCATGAGCATCACACCAGAAATAAATACAGTTTTGATATTCCTAGAGTACGACTTAATCAAACTAGAAATGCTCTACAAATCAAGGGGCCCAGAATGTGGAATGACCTTCCCAACCATGTTAAAGACTGTACCTCTCTCAAGCAGTTTAAGTTAAAAGCGAAGCTATACCTAATAAATTCCCTTTAACCTACCTTACCCTTCTATTGTCAACCAATGTCTGTTTTTTTCTTTAAAGAGCGCTGTTTGTCGACATAATTGTATTTGTGCTGCTTTTTCATCTATGTTTTCATTTCTTGTTTTCATTCTACTCATTATGCTCAATTAGTATTAAGCTTATCATTTAAGTTTATCATGCCCGAAACGCTTTGCGTAATAGTGGCTTTAGGCATTGTATGTACTAGCTCTACCTATAAGTCAAACAATCCTTGTAAATATTTATTGTATGTATGTACCTTACCTAAATAAAATTGTATTGTATTGTATTGTATTCTGATGCTCACTGAAGGTGGCATCACGTAGAGAGTCTTTGAAAGCTTTGAGAGGAGTACGGCACTTACGTCCGTAGAGCATCTCATAAGGAGATACTCCTAGAGACTCATTGGGAAGACTTCTATAGATGCACATTATCAGGTCAATTTGCTTATCCCAATCCTTAGAGGTTTCATTACAAAACTTCTTCAGGAGTGCTTTAATAGTCCGATGACTATGCTCAAGAGAACCCTGTGAAGCAGGATGATAGGGGCTGGACAGTACCTGTTTGATGTTGAACTCTTCCAGTGTCCTCTTGAAGAGATCACTGGTGAAGTTGGTGCCACAGTCGCTCTGAACCTCCCTTGGAAATCCATACTGGGTGAAGATCTTCAATAAATGTTTCACAACCGTAGCAGCCGTAATGTTCTTTACTGGAACTGCTATGGGGAATCTGGTGGTAGGACACAGGATGGTTAAGATATAGGCGTTACCTGAACTGGTCCGAGGTAAAGGACCAACACAGTCTATAATAAGTCTGTGGAAAGGTTCCGCAGGCACCTGTATGGGAATCAGTGGTGCTCTGGGGATAGAGATGTTCGGTTTACCTGCCAGCTGACATGTATGACACTGTTTGACGTACTGTTTGACGCTATTTACCATACCTGGCCAGTAGTAGTCTTGACGGATTCCATGGTAGGTCTTGTTAAATCCGTAGTGTGAGAGTGCTCCGTGGGCCAGGTGTAGAATAGTGGGCCGCAGGCTGGCAGGAATCACTAGTTGTTCGACGTTGGCCCAATCGTCCTCCTCCTTCAGTTTACTGGGTCTATATCTGCGGTAGAGCAACTCGTTCTCTAGGAAGAACCCAGGAATACTGTCAGGTTGAGTCTCAGCCTGGAAAAATAATGGTGTCAAGGTAAGATCTTCCCTCTGTAACTTATGGAACTCCAACTTGGTCAGATTCGGGGGTAGTTTCTGAGGGTCTTGAGGGACAGCGGTAGTAGTAGAGTCAGCTGGCTGTGGTCGTGCAGCTTGTGCACGGGTGGTCACTAAAACCAGAGGAGAAACTTCATCACTCTCTTGAACCTTTGCTGGAACATACTCAAAGATGGGATTATCCATTACAGAGGTACACACCTGGGGTTTGTCCATGACGATCAGGTTGGTCGGTTGCAGGTCTTCTGCCAAGTCGTTGCCCAGGAGAAGTTGCACTCCAGGCATGGGAAAAGGCTTTTCCCTGATGGCGACTTGGACTTCTCCGGTCACGAAGGGACAATCCAGGTGGACTCTGGCGAGAGGATAAGGAGTGGTAGCAGTGAGGTCAGTGATGAAGACAGTTTCTCCGGTGTAGGCGATATTGGGCACAGCTGATTTCAAAATAATTGATTGAAGAGCCGCTGTGTCCCTCAAGATCTTCAGTTTGAAACGTCCCTCCGGATTTGAACCGTTGGTAGAGACAGTTCCAGTATACAGGTGTTTACTGAAAAGAGAAAGATCATTAACATGAACACCAACATTCATCACAGGCTTACCGGACTTAGGAGGAGTCTGTTTGGGTTTAGTGGATTCAGTATTTCCTTTGTATTGAGACTTACCACATTTATCTATGGTATGTCCATAGAGTCTACAATACTTACAGTACAATTGCGAGCCAGCTTGATCGGTACTCACTTTCTCGTAACTGTACCAAGACTTCTTACTGGAAGATGGTTCTGGTGTCA
This sequence comes from Procambarus clarkii, assembly GCF_040958095.1. NCBI lineage: Eukaryota > Metazoa > Arthropoda > Malacostraca > Decapoda > Cambaridae > Procambarus > Procambarus clarkii. The sequence continues at coordinate 24,620,067 of NC_091229.1, read as the reverse complement.
GCCGGTGGATGAGGCTGTAAGTGTCAGCCGACTTAGCACATTTTAGGTAGTCGGTCTCTTCTTTATCTGCTAAATATAAACGGACAGGAGGCGGCACACGCCTCAAGAATTCTTCAACCAGCATGAGGTTGACGAGTTCTGCAAAGGTAGAGACATGTGCTGCTTCCAGCCATTTCATAAAATATCTCCTTTTGGTATTAGCAAATTCGAGAAAGGTAGTGGTACTTGCCTTCAGGTGGTCACGGAATTTCCTTCGATAGCTTTCGGTGGAGAGAAGGTAGGCGTCCAACACTGCTTGTTTCAGAGTCTGGTAGTCATTCTCAGTCGCCAAAGTACTGAGTGTAACTGGAGCTCTACCTGTGAGATGTACTCTGAGAAGGGATGCCCATTGGTCGACAGGCCAACTTAGTTGATTAGCAAGGGTCTCAAAGGTGGTAAAAAATACATCAACTTCTGTCTCTACGAATGGTGGCATTAACTTACTTGCATGTGAGATATTGAAACTGACAGGAAGACTGGCGGTAGCTTGCTGGCGTTGAGCGAGGTGTGTAGTTTCCAACGCGAATTCTTGTTGACGACATTCCATAGCCAGAGTTGCTTGTTGTTTGTCATGCTCGCGTTGCATCTCTAATTGGCGTTGTTTTGTTTCAAGCTGTATTCGTTCCCGCTCACGGAGTATTGCAATCTCACGTTCTTGTTCTTCTTTCCTCAAGGCGGCTTCCTCTTTCCTCAGTTGTAGAGCTTCTCTTTGTTGTTCGCGTTCGATCTTGGCAAGCTCTATTTTGAGTTTCATCGTTGCCAAATCAGTTTTATCTGCAATAAAGTAAGTTTCAGAGTCTATCTTACCTTCCTCTAAGAGATGATCCAGTAACAGGTTATGTAATTCATTTTTGTTGGCTTGGTAGGGAACTTCTAGTTGATACTCATGTGCAAGAGTTTGTAATTCAGTCCTCTTGGCACGACTTAAGGTTCCTATTTCACCTGCTGGATCTGCACGGAAAGCTTGGAGACGAAACATGGTGAAATTAGCAAATAAATGCACAACGAATATACTGTTGTGATATAGTGAATGTCAGAAACAGGACAACGTGGCAACTGGTACCTATCCTGTGGAATCGTTAACAATTAATGTTAATTTCAAGATGATAAATGATTAATAAATCAAGGTCGCAGGAAATCTTGTACCCGGTACTCATGTAAGAGGATAAGGGCAAGAAAATCCTACTAAACAAGCGAAACTGAGTTTCTAAAACAAATGAAACAGTTAATTACCTCAAAAGTGAATTAGGTAGTCCAAGAATGTAGGCATACCTTGCCAAGTCTCTATAGGACATAAGCAAGTTTTTCCCACTGAAATTAATATGATACTTACAGAATTAGCGAACTTTTGTGCTCTGAAAAAGAAGGCTAATTCCCTACCAATGTAAATATCATCATCTCTGACCGACGTGTAGGGGTGCGAGGTGTCAACTGGTGACGAGAACTGCTGCTGAGGTCTCAATTCAGCAACTAAAGTTCATGCAAGAGGAACTATGACCCTCTTTATCCTCCTACCGTCGGATTGCAGAAGATTAGGTGCACTTGACCCGGGGACAGACCACAGTACCAGGGTACCAATATGATGATCTGCCGAAAATATGAGAAATATCCTTGGGACAAAAGATGGTAAACACGAGTAATAACACGGAGGGAGAGATGACCAATTAAGAGAATGACTGAGGCCTACAGTCACCACGTAATCCAAAGTTGTCTCACCTTCACCATATGCTACTCTCGGAATGCACAATACACACAGCACCATATGAAAATAAAATTGAATATTGAAAACAGTGAAAAGTTACTTTACCAAAGCCAAAAACCCTTACTACAAATTTACGATCTGGTACCAGTACCTGAGTGAAGCTCCGTGGACAGGCCCCCATGTAATGTGACGGTAAAGCGTTGGTGTTCGGCTGTTTCAAAAGCTGGGGGCAGGGCTTCGTCACATAACAAAAAAAAAAGAGAAGTTTGTCCTTTTGTCTGTGGTAAGGTAATGGGAAGACACACAAAACACAAAGTATAAACAATGAAATTTTAATTACTCTAGAAAACAAGATATGAATAAAGACAATCTCGTAAAATTCAAAACAAGTCAACAAACAAAACAACATGAATAATTACGGGCAATGAAAAGTTACTCTAAGACAAGTAAGTGCAAGTTAAAATAAATCAAATAAGTGAGGTGCTGGGAATACTGGCTTCAAGCTGCCACCTCCCTTAGTACACGACAGCCAGGGCTTAGTCTACTAATAGAGAGATGTCAACTCCATGGAGCACAGAGATATTCTGAGGAGTCGGCGTGCAGCTGGCCCAGACGTCGACTCATGGGGTGGCGTGAGTGCAGGTGCGGCGAGACACCAGCCAATCAGCAACAGGCAGGCGGAGAATGAGCAGTTTGCTGGTTGACGGCGGGCGGTAGCCGGTGTGTCGAGTTGTGCTTGGTACGCTTTGCTTTCTGGGCAAAACGTTTGGTGATACTGGTGGACGTATCTTCAATATAGTACCTTGCACTTGAAAGACGTAAATATGTAGGGAAGAGCAGGCTCAATCTCTTTTGAAAGAGATTATCGTCACAATATATATATATACATACATATATATATATATATATATATATATATATATATATATATATATATATATATATATATATATATATATATATATATATATATTGTGACGATAATCTCTTCTAATCTAATGTGACGATAACCCTAGGCAAATCGGGCCTTGAATAGTAGGCTGAGAAGTGAGTTCTGGCTACTAGGTACGACATATATATATATATATATATATATATATATATATATATATATATATATATATATATATATATATATATATATATATATATATATATGACAATGTCAGACCACGGAGGAAAAATGAAACAGGAATTTCCTTAAGAACTTTCGTATATTAATACATATTCAGAAGGAGCCACTCCATCTTCACTCCTTCTGAAGATGTATTAATATACGAAAGTACTTAAGGAAATTCCTGTTTCATTTTTCCTCCGTGGTCTGACATTGTCACATTTTTAATCACGTGTTTATTTTCGTGATATACACACACATATATATATATATATATATATATATATATATATATATATATATATATATATATATATATATTATATATATATATATATATATATATATATATATATATATATATATATATGTATATATATACATATATATATATATATATATATATATATATATATATATATATACATATATATATATATATATATATATATATATATATATATATATATATATATATATATATATATATATATATATATATATACAACTTTAGAACACTTTCCCACCAGGAGACTCGAACCCTAGCCAGCACAGAAGCCTTCCAGCAACTGGCATAACAGGTACGCCTTAACCCGCTCCACCACCCGCTCAGACCCTTAAAAGAGATGGTAATTTCGGAGTATTTAAATACCCCAAAGATCAACACCTCCCAAGAGCACCAGAGCAAGTGAGGGGTCATTTATACGTTAATTTCATCAAGTCCCTGTTAATATGGGAAGACACAGTGTCTCTGCTTAAGGCACAACTCTCCTAAACACGAGAGTTAAGTATATATATATATATATATATATATATATATATATATATATATATATATATATATATATATATATATATATATATATATATATATATATATATATATATATATATATATATATAAATATATATATATATATAGTAATACTTTTTACTCCTTTACGGATTATTTCTTTCAGAAAAGAAAAGAGTTGAAAGAAATAATCCGTAAAGGAGTAAAAAGCACTACTCCTAACCAAAACATGAACCTGATAATATTCTACAAAACCAAGAGGACTTCCGAACTCCTTATCAAAAACAGCCCAAAGTCGACGGAAAACCCTCTACAGCAGTCAAGCGTTGTATACATGTACACTTGCCCCCACGAAGGATGTAACCTTCAATCTAAGTACATAGGTATGACGTCGACCAAGCTGACGAGGCGTTTGACATGCCATTTTCAATCCGGTGGGCCCCCAGGAATCACATGAGACAAGCCCATGACATCACCCTAACAAGAGAAATGTTGAACATAAATACCTGTATAATAGACAAAACCCAAGATGCAAGAAGATTTAAATTCTTGAAGCAATTCACATAAGAATAGAACAACCTACCATGAACACCCAAATCACGGAACTATTTACTCTACCCACCATGAGAGTAAGGACAAGACCAGAACATAACGATGCCAACACAGAAGACAATGTTCAACATAACAGGCCAATTACACTTTATATATATATATATATATATATATATATATATATATATATATATATATATATATATATATATATATATATATTATTAAATATGACCGAAAAAGTAAGATTAATAATTCTAACACGAATTTTCTCAATCTTTCGTACATTTCGTTTCACTGTTGGAGGTAAATCAAAAATCAATTCTCCAAAATTCATTTTTATTTCTAGTCTGACGCGACACGAGCGCGTTTCGTAAAACTTATTACATTTTCAAAGACTTTAGTTCACAAATACACAACTGAATAGAACTTACGCATCTCCGATTTTATATCTACTTTTGAGTGAGGTGGAAGGGGTGATGTGGCATTAACACAAGACAAAACAAGATGTGGTATTAATAGGGTATTAATTTCATCAACACAAGACAGAACAAGAGCATTAATAGGGTATTAATTTCATCAACACAAGACAGAACACGAAACAATGGATATTGAATAGAAGTGTTTGTAGAAAGCCTATTGGTCCATATTTCTTGATGCTTCTATATTGGAGTGGAGTCTTGAGGTGGGTAGAATATAGTTGTGCAATAATTGGCTGTTGATTGCTGGTGTTGACTTCTTGATGTGTAGTGCCTCGCAAACATCAAGCCGCCTGCTATCGCTGTATCTATCGATGATTTCTGTGTTGTTTACTAGGATTTCTCTGGCGATGGTTTGGTTGTGGGAAGAGATTATATGTTCCTTAATGGAGCCCTGTTGCTTATGCATCGTTAAACGCCTAGAAAGAGATGTTGTTGTCTTGCCTATATACTGGGATTTTTGGGAGCTTACAGTCCCCAAGAGGGCATTTGAAGGCATAGACGACGTTAGTCTCTTTTAAAGCGTTCTGTTTTGTGTCTGGAGAGTTTCTCATGAGTAGGCTGGCCGTTTTTCTGGTTTTATAGTAAATCGTCAGTTGTATCCTCTGATTTTTGTCTGTAGGGATAACGTTTCTATTAACAATATCTTTCAGGACCCTTTCCTCCGTTTTATGAGCTGTGGAAAAGAAGTTCCTGTAAAATAGTCTAATAGGGGGTATAGGTGTTGTGTTAGTTGTCTCTTCAGAGGTTGCATGGCTTTTCACTTTCCTTCTTATGATGTCTTCGACGAAACCATTGGAGAAGCCGTTATTGACTAGGACCTCCAATGGTCCTAGTCCAATGGTTTCGTCGAAGACATCATAAGAAGGAAAGTGAAAAGCCATGCAACCTCTGAAGAGACAACTAACACAACACCTATACCCCCTATTAGACTATTTTACAGGAACTTCTTTTCCACAGCTCATAAAACGGAGGAAAGGGTCCTGAAAGATATCGTTAATAGAAACGTTATCCCTACAGACAAAAATCAGAGGATACAACTGACGATTTACTATAAAACCAGAAAAACGGCCAGCCTACTCATGAGAAACTCTCCAGACACAAAACAGAACGCTTTAAAAGAGACTAACGTCGTCTATGCCTTCAAATGCCCTCTTGGGGACTGTAAGCTCCAAAAAAACCAGTATATAGGCAAGACAACAACATCTCTTTCTAGGCGTTTAACGATGCATAAGCAACAGGGCTCCATTAAGGAACATATAATCTCTTCCCACAACCAAACCATCGCCAGAGAAATCCTAGTAAACAACACAGAAATCATCGATAGATACAGCGATAGCAGGCGGCTTGACGTTTGCGAGGCACTACACATCAAGAAGTCAACACCAGCAATCAACAGCCAATTATTGCACAACTATATTCTACCCACCTCAAGACTCCACTCCAATATAGAAGCATCAAGAAATATGGACCAATAGGCTTTCTACAAACACTTCTATTCAATATCCATTGTTTCGTGTTCTGTCTTGTGTTGATGAAATTAATACCCTATTAATACTCTTGTTCTGTCTTGTGTTGATGAAATTAATACCCTATTAATACCACATCTTGTTCTGTCTTGTGTTAATGCCACATCACCCCTTCCACCTCACTCAAAAGTAGATATAAAATCGGAGATGCGTAAGTTCTATTCAGTTGTGTATTTGTGAACTAAAGTCTTTGAAAATGTAATAAGTTTTACGAAACGCGCTCGTGTCGCGTCAGACTAGAAATAAAAATGAATTTTGGAGAATTGATTTTTGATTTACCTCCAACAGTGAAACGAAATGTACGAAAGATTGAGAAAATTCGTGTTAGAATTATTAATCTTACTTTTTCGGTCATATTTAATAATATATGTCTACAGGAAAGACTGCTACCAAAATATACTAATATATATATATATATATATATATATATATATATATATATATATATATATATATATATATATATATATATATATATATATATATATATATATATATATATATATATATATATATATATATATATATATATATATATTGATAGCAGTATTTCTGCTGTTGTTGAATATGACTGAAAGGGTGAGATTCATGATTCTAACACGAATCTTCTCAATATTTCTTGTTTTTCTTCACTGTCGAGGGCAGTTGAAAAATTAACTCTCTTAAGATCATTTTTACACTTTATTACAGTCTGACGCCAAAAAATGTTTCTTGACAAGACAATTTTACCGTGTTTAACATCGGATTATATACTCTTTGGGTGAGGTGGTGGATGAATGCCATAATAAGGGGGTGTTAACTGGGTATTAAATATACCAATGAGTAAAAGGATCAGAGGTATTAATTAGGTATTAAATGTATCAATAGGGCAGCTTATGTTCCTTAGGTAGGGTCATTGGATGCTGTCTCTGCGTTGGCTCAGGGTCTTGAAGTGGGTAGAAGGTAATTATGTGTTAGCTGGTTGTTGATTGCTGGTCTAGACTTCTTAATATGTAGTGCCTCGCTGATGTCCAGTCTCCTGCCATCGTTATGTCTGTCGATTATTTCAGTGTTGCTTGTCAAGATGTCTCTGGTGATGGTCTGGTTGTGTGTGGAGATTACATGTTCCCAGACAGAGCCTTGTTGCTTGTGCATTGTTAATCGCCTAGAGAGAGACGTTGTTGTCTTGCCTATATAATAAGATCGTTGGGTCTGACAGTCCCCAAGTGGACATGTGAAGGCATAGACGACGTTAGTCTCTCTTAGGTGATTGGCTTGGTATCTGGAGAATTTTTCATAAGCAAGTTTACGGTCTTCTTGTTGCATCTTCTGATTTGTGTCTGCGGGGATAACGTTCCTTTCAATAATATCTTTCAAGACTCCTTCTTCCTCTTTATAGGCCGTAGAAAAGAAGTTCTAGTAAAACAATCTAATAGGAGGTACAGGTGTTGTGTTGGTAGTTTCTTCAAAGGTTGCATGGCGTGTCATCATTCTTTTAAAGACATCTCCAACATAACCATTAGGGGAAGCCTTTGTTGACTAGGATCTGCCTTATTCTACAAAGTTCCTCGTCGACCTGCTTCCAACCAGAGCTGTGAGTGAGAGCCCAGTCGACGTAAGCATTGTCAACACTCCACTTGTACCTGTCTGGGCAGTTACTTTTGGCATTAAGGCACATTTCTATGCTCGTTTCCTTAGTGTAGACTGCAGTATGAAAGCCTCTGTTCCTTTCCACGACTGTTACATCTAGAAAGGGCAGCTTCCCATCACTCTCCATCTCGTAAGTGAAACTTAACACGGAATTTTGCTGGAATGCCTCCTTCACCTGCTGCAAACGCCTGACATCAGGTACCTGCATAAATATATCGTCAACATACCTGCAGTATATGGCAGGTTTTAAGTCAAGTCAACTAAGACCCTCTCCTCTATGATACCCATATAAAAAGTGGCGAACAGGAGACCTTGGGGAGAACCCATGGCGACCCCACCCACCTGTTTATACATGTGACCATCGGGACTCAAAAATTTGCCTCTTTAGTGCAAGCTTCGAGTAACTTCCTCAGTATGCTCTCTGGTATGTCTCTCAGACGTGCTTCTGAGAGCCTACTATTATTACTGCACTTTCGTCCAACTATTATTGACCTCCAGCTCATTCTGAGGTACATTCCACCCTCCAAGATATAGTCATGACCGGGTATGTTGTGGGCATGACCAGGAATGTTGTGGGTACAAAGGAACATGTGTGTCGTTAATCTGAATGTCTCATGGTCTTTACGTCTGCCCCAGCTGCTACTGCTTACAGTATAATCTCTTGTGTTGTCTTAACTCACTGAGGACTGACAGGTGTTACAAAGCGTCACACAAGTGACGCCAGAGTGTCAACAAAGGTACGCGGGATGAAAACAAGCCGAGCATATCCCAGCATACTGCTACACTCCAAGGTGTGCCCGATTATACTGTTACACTCCAAGGCGTGCCCGATTATACTGTTACACTCCAAGGTGTGCCCGATTATACTGTTACACTCCAAGGCGTGCCCGATTATACCGTTACACTCCAAGGCGTGCCCGATTATACTGTTACACTCCAAGGCGTGCCCGATTATACTGTTACACTCCAAGGCGTGCCCGATTATACTGTTACACTCCAAGGCGTGCCCGATTATACTGTTACACTCCAAGGCGTGCCCGATTATACTGTTACACTCCAAGGCGTGCCCGATTATACTGCTACACTCCAAGGTGTGCCCGATTATACTGTTACACTCCAAGGCGTGCCCGATTATACTGTTACACTCCAAGGCGTGCCCGATTATACTGTTACACTCCAAGGCGTGGCCGATTATACTGTTACACTCCAAGGCGTGCCCGATTATACTGTTACACTCCAAGGCGTGCCCGATTATACTGTTACACTCCAAGGCGTGCCCGATTATACTGTTACACTCCAAGGCGTGCCCGATTATACCGTTACACTCCAAGGCGTGCCCGATTATACTGTTACACTCCAAGGCGTGCCCGATTATACTGTTACACTCCAAGGCGTGCCCGATTATACTGTTACACTCCAAGGCGTGCCCGATTATACTGTTACACTCCAAGGCGTGCCCGATTATACTGTTACACTCCAAGGCGTGCCCGATTATACTGCTACACTCCAAGGTGTGCCCGATTATACTGTTACACTCCAAGGTGTGCCCGATTATACTGCTACACTCCAAGGTGTGCCCGATTATACTGTTACACTCCAAGGTGTGCCCGATTATACTGTTACACTCCAAGGCGTGCCCGATTATACTGTTACACTCCAAGGCGTGCCCGATTATATTGTTACACTCCAAGGCGTGCCCGATTATACTGTTACACTCCAAGGCGTGCCCGATTATATTGTTACACTCCAAGGCGTGCCCGATTATACTGTTACACTCCAAGGCGTGCCCGATTATATTGTTACACTCCAAGGCGTGCCCGATTATACTGTTACACTCCAAGGCGTGCCCGATTATACTGCTACACTCCAGGGTGTGCCCGATTATACTGTTACACTCCAAGGTGTGCCCGATTATACTGTTACACTCCAAGGCGTGCCCGATTATACTGTTACACTCCAAGGCGTGCCCGATTATATTGTTACACTCCAAGGCGTGCCCGATTATACTGTTACACTCCAAGGCGTGCCCGATTATATTGTTACACTCCAAGGCGTGCCCGATTATATTGTTACACTCCAAGGCGTGCTCGACTATACTGTTACACTCCAAGGCGTGCCCGATTATATTGTTACACTCCAAGGCGTGCCCGATTATACTGTTACACTCCAAGGCGTGCCCGATTATATTGTTACACTCCAAGGCGTGCCCGATTATATTGTTACACTCCAAGGCGTGCCCGATTATACTGTTACACTCCAAGGCGTGCCCGATTATATTGTTACACTCCAAGGCGTGCCCGATTATACTGTTACACTCCAAGGCGTGCCCGAGCAGACACTTACACTTCAGATAAATGCCCAAATACATTCCAAAATATGCCCATCGACACAAGGCATACCCTCGTACAATATTACATCAAGCTGTACATCAGTCTTCTCTGCCAGTTCAGACTTGCTGAATTGATCCTTATTTTATTTATATATACATGAGTTTATACAATTTTCTAGTCACTAGCAATTATAGCGTTTTGGGGAAGTATATGTATAAATGTACCTGCCCAATTGTATTGTAAATATATGTATACAGAATATAAATTATGTAAATTTATTGTAAATTGTAAATTTAGTGCAAAAATAAATGCAAATGAATGTAAATCAATGTAAAACAAATGTATACAGCATTAAACACTGCAGTTAGGGCCAGACATGGCTGACCATGTTCATATTTGTTCAACCATCAAAAAAAAAGGAACGATGAAACTTATTTCAACGTGCATACTTAAGCTTATTTAAACGTGCTTATGCATGGTCCGGAATAGTTGAAGTCTAGGTGACTGCTCTCGTGTTCCAGCCCACTGTTGTGTCTGCATCTGGCTTACCAATTATTGCATATAAAAAAAGAAACGGGTTTCCAAAAATATTTTGTAATGTTAGGAGTACTTGAATATGCTATTCAGAGATGCTTAAAGCTACTGTGAGCCAGTATATCTATACTAGCTGAACCCGGCCACGCGTTGCTGTGGCTCAGTAACGCATGTAAGTTGCTGAGTCACAGCAATCTTTCCCCTGTCCCCCAGTCCTCCCCACCATTCCCCCCTCCCTAATCATTCCTCAATCCCCCATCCCCTCGTCCTCCCCAACCATTTCCCCACTCCCCCGTCCCACTCGGCCGACAGGGGAGCCGGTCGGCCGAGCGGACAGCACGCTGGACTTGTGATCCTGTGGTCCTGGGTTCGATCCCAGGCGCCGGCGAGAAACAATGGGCAGAGTTTCTTTCACCCTATGCCCCTGTTACCTAGCAGTAAAATAGGTACCTGGGTGTTAGTCAGATGTCACGGGCTGCTTCCTGGGGGTGGAGGCCTGGTCGAGGACCGGGCCGCGGGGACACTAAAAAAGCCCCGAAATCATATCAAGATAATCTCAAGAAGATAATCTTCCCTACTCCGTGTAGGGGACGGTGGGGAGGGTTACTACTACGTGTTTTTATATACATACTATATACATGCCACATCTGTGAGAGGAAAACACTTTTTTTTTTTAAACAGGGTCATCTATTGGACGTAAGAGTAACACACACTGTTATCTCCGAAAGTTCTAAACCAATTGCTTAGAAATTTTGACACAGCGTTCCATTTGAATATGTGTGTGCTTTTATATGCCTACTATATAGATGCCATACCTGTGACAGGTAATAACTAGGTTTTTGAAAAACAGTGCCATCTGTTAAATGTAATTGCAACACACGTAATACTAAATAAATTTATTCCATTTCAGTGTTTCCGATTGCATTGACAAATTGAATTTTTGTAGATTTCGATTTATTTTCATTTTGATTGAAATATTTTAAGTGACATTGCGATGGAATTGAGCTGTGTTGATTACCATTCCGTTCATTTCGTGAGTATAGTTTATTTTATGTATTTTATAATTTTTTTCATTTCGTTCTTTTAACTGTTTTTCTTATATTTCAGTGATGAGAACATCAGATCAATTGATGTTCCCTATTTTCTGATGGGAACATCAGATCATTTGGGAATACATCGGATGAGGAAGTGGGGAATGGTGGGGAGAACAAGGGGGACTGAAGTGGGGGATGGTTGGGAGGACAAGGGGACAGGGGAGTGGGGGATATTGGGGAAGACGAGGGGATGGGGGAGGGGGAAAGAGTAGAGAAAACAAGGGGATGGGGGGGAGTCCCCATCCCTTCCCTTCTGAAGCTCAAAAGCAATCCAGCTGGGATTACCCTATTGTCGACCAAGCAGCTGCAACATGCTTAGAAGCTGCGACAACACCTTCAGCTCACAGAAATTATATGGGGAATGGTTGGGGATGACGAGAGGACGGGGAAGAGGGGTAATAGCGGGGAGGATGAGGGGACGGGGGAATGGAGAATGGTGAGGACGAGGGGGACGGGTAGGGTGGGGAGGACGAGGGGGACGGGCAGGGTGGGGAGGACGAGGGGGACGGGCAGGGTGGGGAGGACGAGGGGGACGGGCAGGGTGGGGAGGACGAGGGGGACGGGCAGGGTGGGGAGGACGAGGGGGACGGGCAGGGTGGGGAGGACGAGGGGGACGGGCAGGGTGGGGAGGACGAGGGGGACGGGCAGGGTGGGGAGGACGAGGGGGACGGGCAGGGTGGGGAGGACGAGGAGACGGGGGAGGGGGGAATGGTGGAGAGGACAGGGGGACAGGGGAGGGTTGCGCGTTGCTGGCCACAGCAACACGTTGCCGGGTACAGCTAGAATAATAATAAATAAATAATTGATCCAAATAAAAACTAGAGAAGTGGAGTGTAATAACTTCTAATTATTATTTGGAATATTTCCCTAACACTTCTTTTGGGGTGGAGGGTAAAATCAATATTGCTGAGACTACCAATGACATGAAGATGAAAATATATTCAGTAATAAAAATCAGTAATAAATTTCAATCATGGGGTTAGTGCACTAACTACTGTTATTATTGGTAATTAAGTTCTTAGCTGCCTAGTTGTGAACGTAGAATACATCAGACAACTCTCTGTAACCCGTCTAATCCTGTTTGTACGCTTTGTGTTGGAAGACACATGATTCATCAGAATGTGGTAAGCTTCTCTCGTAGATAACTCCATGCTGCAAAATTAATATTATATAATTTCTATATAACTGTGTGTATTTCCACAAGCACACATTGAGAGTGGAGTTGACTGAGTATGGAAAACACACTTACTGGTGTTCTTTGATCTTCATTCAACATAACGGTTGGACACCCAAAAACCATAATATTATAGCTACAATAAAACTATTATGGAGTACTTAGTCAATCAGATGCGGTGTCCGCAATGAAGATGAAGCTGGCAGCAAAGTCTGGAGTCCAATAATGCTTGGCATACATGCAACTGAAAACTCACACCCCAGAAATGACTCGAACCCATACTGCCAGGAGCACTATGCAACTGGTGTACAGGGCACCTTATCCACTCGACTATTACGACCGGACAAAAGCTGACGGTAGCCGAGGCTATTTGTCCATCAGCCCGCCGGCACTCTGATGGTGCCCCAAAGAATGAGGTGATTTGATAAAATACTATGCCCAAGATTACCATCAGAGTGCTGGTGGGCTGATGGGCAAATAGCCTCGGCTACCATCAGCTTTTGTCCAGTCGTGATGGTCTAGTGGCTATATATATATATATATATATATATATATATATATATATATATATATATATATATATATATATATATATATATATATATATATATATATATACATATATTTATTATTTTCATAGAAGCCGGGCAGCAGCTGATGTAATAACAGCATCAATACTGATGAGAATTTGGCTGTACAAGGCTACTTATTAGTATTGTTAGTAAATGTGATTTCCTAGCACAATAAAATTATTTTATCGTCCTAGGGGGTTAAAATTTGGTTGTCGTGAATTTCCAACACCAGCACCAGAACCAGCACTAGCACCAGTACCAGCAGCACCAGCAGCACCAGCAGCATCAACAGTACTAGCAGCACCAACAGTACCAGCAGCACCAACAGTACCAGCAGCACCAGCAGCACCAGCAGTACCAGCAGTACCAGCAGTACCAGCAGTACCAGCAGCACCAGCAGCACCAGCAGTACCAGCAGCACCAGCAGCACCAACAGTACCAGCAGCACCAACAGTACCAGCAGCACCAGCAGTACCAGCAGCACCAGCAGCACCAGCAGCACCAGCAGTACCAGCAGCACCAGCAGCACCAGCAGTACCAGCAGTACCAGCAGCACCAGCAGCACCAGCAGTACCAGCAGTACCAGCAGCACCAGCAGCACCAGCAGCACCAGCAGTACCAGCAGTACCAGCAGTACCAGCAGTACCAGCAGTACCAGCAGCACCAGCAGCACCAACAGCACCAGCAGCACCAGCAGCACCAGCAGTACCAGCAGCACCAGCAGCACCAGCAGTACCAGCAGTACCAGCAGTACCAGCAGTACCAGCAGCACCAGCAGTACCAGCAGCACCAGCAGTACCAACAGTACCAGCAGTACCAGCAGCACCAGCAGCACCAGCAGTACCAGCAGCACCAGCAGCACCAGCAGCACCAGCAGTACCAGCAGTACCAGCAGCACCAGCAGTACCAGCAGCACCAACAACACCAGCAGCACCAACAGTACCAGCAGTACCAGCAGCACCAGCAGCACCAACAGTACCAGCAGCACCAGCAGTACCAGCAGCACCAGCAGTACCAGCAGTACCAGCAGCACCAGCAGCACCAACAGTACCAGCAGTACCAGCAGCACCAGCAGTACCAGCAGTACCAGCAGCACCAGCAGCACCAGCAGCACCAGCAGCACCAGCAGTACCAACAGCACCAACAGTACCAGCAGCACCAGCAGTACCAGCAGCACCAGCAGTACCAGCAGCACCAGCAGTACCAGCAGTACCAGCAGTACCAACAGTACCAGCAGTACCAGCAGTACCAGCAGTACCAGCAGCACCAGCAGCACCAGCAGTACCAGCAGCACCAACAGCACCAACAGTACCAGCAGCACCAGCAGCGCCAGCAGTACCAGCAGCACCAGCAGTACCAGCAGTACCAGCAGTACCAGCAGCACCAACAGTACCAGCAGTACCAGCAGTACCAGCAGCACCAGCAGTACCGGCAGCACCAGCAGCACCAGCAGCACCAACCGCACCAACAGTACCAGCAGCACCAGCAGCACCAGCAGTACCAGCAGTACCAGCAGTACCAGCAGTACCAGCAGCACCAGCAGTACCAGCAGTACCAGCAGCAACAACAGTACCAGCAGTACCAGCAGTACCAGCAGTACCAGCAGTACCAGCAGCACCAGCAGTACCAGCAGCACCAGCAGTACCAGCAGTACCAGCAGTACCAGCAGCACCAACAGTACCAGCAGTACCAGCAGCACCAGCAGTACCAGCAGTACCAGCAGTACCAGCAGTACCAGCTGCACCAGCAGCACCAGCAGCACCAGCAGCACCAGCAGTACCAGCAGTACCAGCAGCACCAACAGTACCAGCAGCACCAGCAGTACCAGCAGCACCAGCAGTACCAGCAGTACCAGCAGTACCAGCAGCACCAACAGTACCAGCAGTACCAGCAGCACCAGCAGTACCAGCAGCACCAGCAGTACCAGCAGTACCAGCAGTACCAGCAGCACCAGCAGTACCAGCAGTACCAGTAGCACCAACAGCACCAGCAGCACCAGCAGTACCAGCAGCACCAGCAGTACCAGCAGTACCAGCAGCACCAGCAGCACCAGCAGCACCAGCAACACCAACAGTACCAGCAGCACCAACAGTACCAGCAGTACCAGCAGCACCAACAGTACCAGCAGCACCAACAGTACCAGCAGCACCAGCAGTACCAGCAGCACCAGCAGTACCAGCAGTACCAGCAGCACCAGCAGCACCAGCAGTACCAGCAGCAACAGCAGCACCAGCAGTACCAGCAGCACCAACAGTACCAGCAGTACCAGCAGCACCAGCAGCACCAGCAGCACCAGCAGCACCAACAGTACCAGCAGTACCAGCAGCACCAACAGTACCAGCAGTACCAGCAGCACCAGCAGCACCAGCAGTACCAGCAGCACCAACAGTACCAGCAGCACCAGCAGCACCAGCAGCACCAGCAGCACCAACAGTACCAGCAGCACCAGCAGTACCAGCAGCACCAGCAGCACCAGCAGTACCAGCAGCACCAGCAGCACCAGCAGTACCAGCAGCACCAGCAGTACCAGCAGCACCAGCAGCACCAGCAGTACCAGCAGTACCAGCAGCACCAGCAGTACCAGCAGTACCAGCAGCACCAACAGTACCAGCAGCACCAACAGTACCAGCAGTACCAGCAGCACCAGCAGTACCAGCAGCACCAACAGTACCAGCAGCACCAACAGTACCAGCAGCACCAGCAGCACCAGCAGTACCAGCAGCACCAGCAGTACCAGCAGCACCAGCAGCACCAGCAGTACCAGCAGCACCAGCAGCACCAGCAGTACCAGCAGCACCAGCAGTACCAGCAGCACCAGCAGCACCAGCAGTACCAGTAGTACCAGCAGCACCAGCAGTACCAGCAGCACCAGCAGCACCAGCAGTACCAGCAGCACCAGCAGTACCAGCAGCACCAGCAGTACCAGCAGCACCAGCAGTACCAGCAGCAACAGCAGCACCAACAGTACCAGCAGCACCAACAGTACCAGCAGTACCAGCAGCACCAGCAGTACCAGCAGCACCAACAGTACCAGTAGCACCAACAGTACCAGCAGCACCAACAGTACCAGCAGTACCAGCAGTACCAGCAGCACCAACAGTACCAGCAGTACCAGCAACACCAGCAGTACCAGCAGCACCAGCAGCACCAGCAGTACCAGCAGCACCAGCAGCACCAACAGTACCAGCAGTACCAGCAACACCAGCAGTACCAGCAGCACCAGCAGTACCAGCAGCACCAGCAGCACCAGCAGCACCAGCAGTACCAGCAGTACCAGCAGCACCAGCAGCACCAGCAACACCAGCAGTACCAGCAGCACCAACAGCACCAACAGTACCAGCAGCACCAGCAGTACCAGCAGCACCAACAGTACCAGCAGCACCAGCAGTACCAGCAGCACCAGCAGTACCAGCAGCACCAACAGTACCAGCAGCACCAGCAGTACCAGCAGCACCAACAGTACCAGCAGCACCAGCAGTACCAGCAGCACCAACAGTACCAGCAGCATTAGCAGTACCAGCAGCACCAGCAGTACCAGCAGCACCAGCAGCACCAACAGTACCAGCAGCACCAACAGTACCAGCAGCACCAGCTGTACCAGCAGCACCAACAGTACCAACAGCACCAACAGTACCAGCAGCACCAGCAGTACCAGCAACACCAGCAGTACCAGCAGCACCAGCAGTACCAGCAGTACCAGCAGTACCAGCAGCACCAGCAGTACCAGCAGCACCAGCAGTACCAGCAGCACCAACAGTACCAGCAGCACCAACAGTACCAGCAGCACCAGCAGCACCAGCAGTACCAGCAGCACCAGCAGTACCAGCAGCATCAGCAGTACCAGCAGTACCAGCAGTACCAGCAGTACCAGCAGTACCAGCAGCACCAACAGTACCAGCAGCACCAGCAGTACCAGCAGTACCAGCAGCACCAGCAGCACCAGCAGTACCAGCAGTACCAGCAGCACCAGCAGCACCAACAGTACCAGCAGTACCAGCAGCACCAGCAGCACCAGCAGTACCAGCAGCACCAGCAGTACCAGCAGCACCAGCAGTACCAGCAGCACCAGCAGTACCAGCAGCACCAACAGTACCAGCAGCACCAGCAGTACCAGCAGCACCAGCAGTACCAGCAGCACCAACAGTACCAGCAGCACCAACAGTACCAGCAGCACCAACAGTACCAGCAGCACAAGAACCAACACCAGCACCTCCAGCACCAGCAGCACCAACAGTACCAGCAGCACCAACAGTACCAGCAGCACCAGCAGCACCAACAGTACCAGCAGCACCAGCAGCACCAACAGTACCAGCAGCACAAGACCCAACACCAGCACCTCCAGCACCAACAGTACCAGCAGCACCAACAGTACCAGCAGCACCAACAGTACCAGCAGCACCAACAGTACCAGCAGCACCAGCAGTACCAGCAGCACCAACAGTACCAGCAGCACCAACAGTACCAGCAGCACAAGACCCAACACCAGCAGCACCAACAGTACCAGCAGCACCAACAGTACCAGCAGCACCAACAGTACCAGCAGCACCAGCAGTACCAGCAGCACCAACAGTACCAGCAGCACCAACAGTACCAGCAGCACCAACAGTACCAGCAGTACCAGCAGCACCAACAGTACCAGCAGCACCAACAGTACCAGCAGCATCAGCAGTACCAGCAGCACCAACAGTACCAGCAGCACCAACAGTACCAGCAGCACCAACAGTACCAGCAGTACCAGCAGCACCAACAGTACCAGCAGTACCAACAGTACCAGCAGCACCAGCAGTACCAGCAGCACCAACAGTGCCAGCAGCACCAACAGTACCAGCAGCACAAGACCCAACACCAGCAGCACCAACAGTACCAGCAGCACCAACAGTACCAGCAGCACCAACAGTACCAGCAGCACCAGCAGTACCAGCAGCACCAACAGTACCAGCAGCACCAACAGTACCAGCAGCACCAACAGTACCAGCAGTACCAGCAGCACCAACAGTACCAGCAGCACCAACAGTACCAGCAGCATCAGCAGTACCAGCAGCACCAACAGTACCAGCAGCACCAACAGTACCAGCAGCACCAACAGTACCAGCAGCACCAACAGTACCAGCAGCACCAACAGTACCAGCAGCACCAGCAGTACCAGCAGCACCAACAGTGCCAGCAGCACCAACAGTACCAGCAGCACAAGAACCAACACCAGCACCTCCAGCACTATCAGCACCATCAGCACCAGCACCATCAGCACCACCAACACTTGTAGCAGCAGCAGAACCACCACCAGCAACAGCAGCAGCAGTGCCAGCAACAGCAGCAGCATGCAGCAGTGCCAGCAACATCAGCAGCAGTGCCAGCACCAACACCAGCAGCGCCAGCACCAACACCAGCAGCGCCAGCACCATGCAGCAACTGTAGCAGCACCACCATCAGCACCAGTACCAGCAACAGTACCAGTACCAGCAGCACCAGCAACATCAGCACCAGGAGCAACAGCACCAGAAACACCACCAGCAGCACTAGCACTAGCAACAGCAACACCAGCAACATCAGCACCAGGAGCAACAGCAGCAGCACCAGAAACACCACCAGCAGCACCAGCACCAGCAACAGCAGCACCAGCAACACTAGCACCAGCAACACTAGCACCAGCACCACCAATACCAGCACTACCACCAGCACCAGCACAAGCACCAGTAACATTAGCATCAACACAAGCAACACCAATACTAGCACCAGCAACACCAGGACCAGCAACACTGTAAGGGCTTGTCCACACTGCAGGGGTAAGCAATGGCAGTGGGCTACGGGAAAGCAACAATAATCCGTCTCTAATGTGCAACCAGAGTGTCCCATAAGTCTGTCACAAAAACTAAATAATTCTTACAAGGTGTAAGAATAACACAGGTATGTAAACTATTTGTTATAATCTAAATTATCTATATATATATATCAAAGGAACATTATCATTCAGG
The DNA here is from genome assembly GCF_040958095.1 of Procambarus clarkii. Lineage (NCBI taxonomy): Eukaryota > Metazoa > Arthropoda > Malacostraca > Decapoda > Cambaridae > Procambarus > Procambarus clarkii. The sequence continues at coordinate 24,600,554 of NC_091229.1, read as the reverse complement.
TATAACAGTTAATCAGATGGCTTACTAAAGTGTTATAATATAAGGAATTCTCCCTAGATAAAATAAACTACCAAGACAAAATACAGATGATTAAAACAGACAAAACTTTTCGGACCAGTTGACTCAACGGCCGGCTTCCAGATACTAAATCAAAACTGGCGTCGGAGCCCCCCAGCTCTCGCCCCTCCACAACATGACGAGTGGAAAATTTATTTAATTTTAATTTATTTAACTGAGCAAAAACTTCGTGCTAATACAAATATAAGAACAACTTAAATTTGAATGGTCAGGTTTACATGAATAAACAAATGTAACATATTTTACATAGAATAAATATATGCATAGAGAATAATAAGGAGGGAAAAACTGGCAACTACACAACTGAACAGGATCAAAATTCACGATCCCAAAAAAACTAACAGGTCCTGGACGTGTGACTTAATCGCGCACCATACTTCCCTATGTTTCCAAAATATAGGATAACTGTAATGTGAGTATATTCCTTAAATAGGAATACGTAACACACTTCCACCTCCCCCAAAAAATGCAATTGATTGAAGATCAATGGCATTTTTTTCTGAAAGTAAAAATGTATCAAATAAAATGACACTTAAAATTAACATATGTCATGTTACATACACAAAACTCCTGGATAAGGCACCAGCCTTATCCAGGAGTTCTGTCTTCCAGGAATATGTTTAATCTCCACATTAAATTCTTGTCAATACAGAATTCTTTGGTTCTTAATTTTTATCATATTTATGAATACAAGAGGATTGTGATCAGTATACACTAACACTTTATTACCTGAAAAGTAAGTTTCAAACTTCTTAATAGATAAAATTAGACCTAAGGCCTCTTTTTCTACCACTGAATAGTTCTTTTGTGCTGAATTAAATTTCCTGGAATAATAATACACCGGATGTTCAATGTTATCTTGACCCACTTGTATAAGAACAGCACCTATTCCCAAATCTGATGAATCAATATGTAAAATAAAAGGTCTGTCATATTGAGGGCTGGCAAGAACAGGTGACGTTGATACTATGCCCTTTAAGTTCTGAAATGAATTCTGGCAATCTTGTGTCCACTTAAACTTTACTTGCTTTCGTAAACTTTTATTACGTTTACGAAACATTACGTAAACGTAAACTTTCGTAAACTTGCTTAAACTTTACTTTACTTTACATCATCATTTGCTGCTTATCGCAACAAATTTGTCAATGGGGCAGCAATTGTCGAAAAGTTCTTACAGTACCGCCTGTAGTAAGCACACACACCAATGAATCTTTGGACTCCCTTTTTACTGGTTAACACTGGGTAGTCCACAATGGCTTGTATCTTATCTTGTAAAGGAAGTATCTTACCCTGTCCTACTTCATGTCCAAGATAGATTATAGCACCTCTTGCCCAACTACACTTATTAATATTCACTGTTAAATTTGCACTTTGCAACACTGTAAATAATTGCTTAAGGGTTGAAAGATGATCTGCCCAATTCTTACTATATAAGACTATGTCGTCAAGGTAGGCCCTACAATCTGGCACATCCTTGAGTAAGAAATTCATGAGTCTTGGAAAAGTGGCAGGTGCATTCCTCACACCAAATGGCATGACGTTAAATTCATTAGCACCATCAGGTGTAATAAAGGCAGTAACTTCTCTAGCATAATCAATTAAACAAATTTGATAATAGCCTTTAGATAAATCAAGTTTACTCACATAAGTAGCATGTCCTATCGATTCAATGCATTGCTCTAAAAGTGGAAAAGGAAATACATCAACAGTGGTAAATTTGTTCAATTTACGATAATCTACACATAACCTCCAGGCTCCCCCTGGTTTTGGTACCAGCAAGCACGGAGAATTCCAAGTACTTTGACTTGAAATTATACTGAAGCAGATAATCTACTTCCTGTTGGATAAGTTTTCTTTTCTTGGGATTCACTCTGTAGGGATGTTGTCGGATTGGAGTGCTGTCCAGGAGCTGAATGTCGTGTGTGATGAGGTGAGTCTGGGTGGGAATCTCCCCAAACAGAGATCTTGAGGTTATCTTGAGATGATTTCGGGGCTTTAGTGTCCCCGCGGCCCGGTCCTCGACCAGGCCTCCACCCCCAGGAAGCAGCCCGTGACAGCTGACTAACACCCAGGTACCTATTTTACTGCTAGGTAACAGGGGCATAGGGTGAAAGAAACTCTGATGTATGGTTGTCCAGCAGAACCTGGAACTCATCACGCTGCTCCTTCTGTAAATGACAGCATCTCCTTCCCTCCTGAACTGGAACTGAGAAGTTGAATATTAACATCATTCCCCCTCACTACAATTTTCCTCAGGTGGTAACTCCTCCCTACTAAAACAAGCCTTTAACCTGTTGACATGCACACTCATTTTATGTTCTGAAAGAGTAGGGTTAAATATTTTGTAATTGAGGTCTCCCGACTTCTCTACCACTTGGTAGGCTCCTTCGAACTTACAGGACATGGAAGTCCCTAGACGACGTTTACACACCAACACCAAATCTCCGACAGCAAACACCCTGAGCTTAGCCTTGAACTTTTGTGTTGCTGGTTGCTGGTGCACCAGTAACTAGCAACACAAGCACCAGCACCAGTAACACAAGCACCAGTAACACCAGCACCAGTAACACCAGCACCAGCACCAGTAACACCAGCACCAGCACCAGTAACACCAGCACCAGCACCAGTAACACAAGCACCAGCACCAGCACCAGCACCAGTAACACAAGCACCAGCACCAGCACCAGTAACACAAGCACCAGCACCAGTAACACAAGCACCAGCACCAGTAACACAAGCACCAGCACCAGTAACACAAGCACCAGCACCAGTAACACAAGCACCAGCACCAGTAACACCAGCACCAGCACCAGTAACACAAGCACCAGCACCAGTAACACAAGCACCAGCACCAGTAACACAAGCACCAGCACCAGTAACACCAGCACCAGCACCAGTAACACAAGCACCAGCACCAGTAACACAAGCACCAGCACCAGTAACACAAGCACCAGCACCAGTAACACAAGCACCAGCACCAGTAACACCAGCACCAGCACCAGTAACACAAGCACCAGCACCAGTAACACCAGCACCAGCACCAGTAACACCAGCACCAGCACCAGTAACACCAGCACCAGCACCTGTAACACAAGCACCAGCACCAGTAACACAAGCACCAGCACCAGTAACACCAGCACCAGCACCAGTAACACAAGCACCAGCACCAGCACCAGTAACACCAGCACCAGCACCAGTAACACAAGCACCAGCACCAGTAACACAAGCACCAGCACCAGTAACACCAGCACCAGCACCAGTAACACCAGCACCAGTAACACAAGCACCAGCACCAGTAACACAAGCACCAGCACCAGTAACACAAGCACCAGCACCAGTAACACAAGCACCAGCACCAGTAACACAAGCACCAGCACCAGTAACACCAGCACCAGCACCAGTAACACCAGCACCAGTAACACAAGCACCAGCACCAGCACCAGTAACACAAGCACCAGCACCAGTAACACAAGCACCAGCACCAGTAACACAAGCACCAGCACCAGTAACACAAGCACCAGCACCAGTAACACAAGCACCAGCACCTGTAACACAAGCACCAGCACCAGTAACACAAGCACCAGCACCAGTAACACAAGCACCAGCACCAGTAACACAAGCACCAGCACCAGTAACACAAGCACCAGCACCAGTAACACAAGCACCAGCACCACCACTAGCAACACCACCACCATTCAGCAGCACCAACAGCATCACCAGCATGCAGCAATACCAGGTCCATCACTAGCAACACCAACAGCACCAGCACAATCACTAACAGCACCATCGGCACCAACAGTACCAGCACCAGCAGTACCAGCAGCACCAGCACCACCACCAGCAACACCACCACCATTGAGCAGCACCAACAGTACCAGTACCAGCACCACCAGCACTAGCAACAGCAGCAACAAGCATTACCAACAAGCAAAAAGCAGCATCAAGTAGCAACAGCTATGCCATCGAGCTGTTTACATTGAATTAAGCAATACTATCTAACATTAGTCATGTATGACGAAGGTGTTTCAAATAGCATTAAGTACCATAAAGTAGCATGAATCAGCATGAACATAATTACATTATAAAGGTAACTGCAGAAGGCCTATTGGCCCATACGAGGCAGCTCCTATTTATAACATCCCAATCTCATTCATATATATGTCTAACCTACGCTTGAAACTATCAAGAGATCCTACTTCTATTATGTTACGCGGTAATTGGTTCCACAAATCAAGAACCCTTTTACCGAACCAGTATTTACCCAGGTCATTCCTAAATTTAAACTTATTCAACTTATACCCTTTATTTCGTGTTCTGCCTTGTGTTAATACTTTTAATTAATAACCTTATAATATCCCCCTTTGGTATGTTTATTCATCCACTTGCACACCTGTATCATGTCATACCTAACTCACAGCCTTTCTAGTGAATATAATTTAAGCTTTGTTAATCTTTCTTCATATGACAGGTTTCTCATTTGGGGGATTAACTTTGTCAACCTACGCTGGACACGTTCTAGTGAATTTATATCCATTTTATAATACGGCGACCAAAACTGAACTACATAATCTAAATGGGGCCTAACCAGAGCCAGATATAACTAGAGAACAACACCTGGTGTCTTGTTACTAACGCTTCGATTTATACATCCCATTGTCCTGTATGCCTTGAAGTATGATCAGGTAGCACCACGTGGCATCAACCACCTCTCCTGAGATCCCCGTAACTAAAAACTTCATGAATATTTTTTTTTAATTATTTGTATCTGGTCCTTGAAAAGAAATATATTTGGTGAGGTGGTGGATGGTGGCAGCGTGGCCGAGCCGCGCCTGGCGGTGTGGTCAATTATATGGCCGGCGTCCAACCGGCTCCAGAGCCCTGTTAGAGCCTCTAGGTCTCACTGGAGCGTGATGGGAGGCTTCACAGGACCGCTTCAGTAGACGCGGCTGGAGGAGGACTTGTAACCAGCGTTTTCACGGCATTTATCTCGCTTGACTGCCTGACCATAGTTGGGGCGAGGGTGCGAACCACGGCCAGGGCGAGGAGCGTCACCTCCTTCTTCGGCCACAGCTCCTCTTCACAAACAATGGTCAAATGCTCATTAATCCGGTCACGAACCCTTGTGTTTATGAAGGAAAAACGTTTAATGTACCTTGGCCTAATAAAGTTCCCTGGCCTAATAAAGTACCCTGGCCTAATAAAGTTCCCTGGCCTAATAAAGTTCCCTGGCCTAATAAAGTACCCTGGCCTAATAAAGTTCCCTGGCCTAATAAAGTTCCCTGGCCTAATAAAGTACCCTGGCCTAATAAAGTACCCTTACCTAATAAAGTACCCTGGCCTAATAAAGTTCCCTGGCCTAATAAAGTACCCTGGCCTAATAAAGTTCCCTGGCCTAATAAAGTACCCTGGCCTAATAAAGTTCCCTGACCTAATAAAGTACTCTGGCCTAATAAAGTTCCCTGGCCTAATGAAGTTCCCTGGCCTAATAAAGTACTCTGGCCTAATAAAGTTCCCTGGCCTAATGAAGTTCCCTGGCCTAATAAAGTACTCTGGCCTAATAAAGTTCCCTGGCCTAATGAAGTTCCCTGGCCTAATAAAGTTCCCTGGCCTAATAAAGTACCCTGGCCTAATAAAGTACCCTGGCCTAATAAAGTTCCCTGGCCTAATAAAGTACCCTGGCCTAATAAAGTTCCCTGGCCTAATAAAGTTCCTGGCCTAATAAAGTTCCCTGGCCTAATAAAGTACCCTGGCCTAATAAAGTTCCCTGGCCTAATAAAGTACCCTGGCCTAATAAAGTTCCCTGGCCTAATAAAGTTCCCTGGCCTAATAAAGTACCCTGGCCTAATAAAGTTCCCTGGCCTAATAGAGTTCCCTGGCCTAATAAAGTACCCTGGCCTAATAAACAATAGCCATTAATCCTTAATCCAGCCACCCAAATCCTATTTTTATTAATAAAACTTACTGCATATGCACCCCGTCCTCAGACCAAGTCCATTCCATCCATCGGTCGACCCCAAAGACGCATTCATAAATTTTAACATGCTGTTCATTCAAAACGGGAATTTTCTCATATATAAATTAATATTATAAGATATTACCATATTGTGCATATATAGGCATAGGTTAGATGAAGTTAGATGTTTAGGTTCTGTTGGCTATTGCAGGCGATGAGTCACAATAACGTGGCTGAAGTATGTTGACCAATCCACCAACTAGAAAATGTAGGGACGACGACGTTTCGATCCGTCCTGGACCATTCTCAAGTCGATTGTCCTGTTGGCTATTATTGGTATTTATAGTACGTGGGTCAAGCGTTTACGACATTGTGGTTCGAACAAAAGGCGTCAGCGAAGCACTTGTTCCGGAAGTGTTCGGATGTCATCAGTTGTGAGTCGTGTGTAAACCATTTTTCATTCGTAAACAGTGGGTTTGGCGGCTGCATGGAATGGACTTTGGACTCTGTTTATGAGGCTGGGATGCCATATGAGATTCACAACTGACGCCGTTCGAACTGTTCCCGTACGGTGCGTGGACGTGAACCACGTCGCTCTAGATACCTCACTCACGCACTGCAAACACAAACAATTACCAACAGACCGTAAACACCATTGTTTACCAGGGCGGCCTGTTAAGCTGGGCTGAGGCGCCAGCGGTTCTGGACAGTGGGTTGAATGTGAAGATCACGGGGGTTCGATACCTTTCGGTCTACAGTTCAGAACGGGGCGTTATTATCTTGAGTGAGGTTCACATCACCAGTTAGGTCTCGGAGAACCCTGTCAGCGTACCTGGGAATTTCAGCTTCCTGTCAAATGCCTGTCACTCTGGCAGTCAGACAATGGGAGACTGTCAGTGTATCTGTCAATTTACTGTCCTACCTGCTTGAGTGTTAACTCTCTCTCCCTGTTGCATCATGTGACATTGTGCTGCATCATAAAGAAGTATAATGATGCAACAGGCAGCACTTAGCAGCACAACTCACGACCAGGAAACACGAAGCAGCAGCCAGCAGTATCAAGCAGCACAAGAAGTGCTCAGCAGTATCAAGCAGCATTAAGCAGTATCACTCAGCAAAAAGCAGCATGATTATAAAAAATCAATATCAAGATGAAACAAAGGAGCACCAAGCACCACCAAACAGCATCAGGCAACGCCAAGCTGCACAAAGTAGCATCATGCACAACCAAGCAGGACAGGGCAGCACAAAGCAGCACCATGATGGACCAAGCAGCACCAAGCAGGACCAAGCAGCACCAAGCAGGACCAAGCAGCACCAAGCAGGACCAAGCAGCACCAAGCAGCACCAAGCAGCACCAAGCAGGACCAAGCAGCACCAAGCAGCACCAAGCAGCACCATGATGGACCAAGCAGCACCATGATGGACCAAGCAGCACCAAGCAGGGCCAAGCAGCACCAAGCAGGACCAAGCAGCACCAAGCAGGACCAAGCAGCACCAAGCAGCACCTAGCAGGACCAAGCAGCACCAAGCCGGACCAAGCAGGACCAAGCAGCACCAAGCAGCACCAAACAGGACCAAGCAGCACCAAGCAGCACCATGATGGACCAAGCAGCACCAAGCAGGACCAAGCAGCACCAAGCAGCACCATGATGGACCAAGCAGCACCAAGCAGGACCAAGCAGCACCAAGCAGCACCATGATGGACCAAGCAGCACCATGATGGACCAAGCAGCACCAAGCAGGACCAAGCAGCACCATGATGGACCAAGCAGCACCATGATGGACCAAGCAGCACCATGATGGACCAAGCAGCACCATGATGGACCAAGCAGCACCATGATGGACCAAGCAGCACCATGATGGACCAAGCAGCACCAAGCAGGACCAAGCAGCACCAAGCAGCACCAAGCAGGACCAAGCAGCACCAAGCAGGACCAAACAGGACCAAGCAGCACCAAGCAGGACCAAGCAGCACCAAGCAGCACCAAGCAGCACCAAGCAGCACCAAGCAGCACCAAGCAGCACCAAGAAGGACCAAGCAGCACCAAGCAGCACCAAGCAGGACCAAGCAACACCAAGCAGCACCAAGCAGCACCATGATGGACCAAGCAGCACCATGATGGACCAAGCAGCACCAAGCAGGACCAAGCAGCACCAAGCAGCACCAAGAAGCACCATGATGGACCAAGCAGCACCAAGCAGGACCAAGCAGCACCAAGCAGGACTAAGCAGCACCAAGCAGGACCAAGCAGCACCATGATGGACCAAGCAGGACCAAGCAGCACCAAGCAGCACCAAGCAGCACCAAGCAGGACCAAGCAGCACCAAGCAGCACCAAGCAGCACCAAGGAGGACCAAGCAGCACCAAGCAGCACCAAGCAGGACCAAGCAGCACCAAGCAGCACCAAGCAGGACCAAGCAGCACCAAGCAGCACCAAGGAGGACCAAGCAGCACCAAGCAGCACCAAGCAGCACCAAGGAGGACCAAGCAGCACCAAGCAGCACCAAGCAGCACCAAGGAGGACCAAGCAGCACCAAGCAGCACCAAGCAGCACCAAGCAGGACCAAGCAGCACCAAGCAGCACCAAGCAGCACCAAGGAGGACCAAGCAGCACCAAGCAGCACCAAGGAGGACCAAGCAGCACCAAGCAGCACCAAGGAGGACCAAGCAGCACCAAGCAGCACCAAGCAGGACCAAGCAGGACCAAGCAGCACCAAGCAGCACCAAGGAGGACCAAGCAGCACCAAGCAGCACCAAGGAGGACCAAGCAGCACCAAGCAGCACCAAGCAGCACCAAGCAGGACCAAGCAGCACCAAGCAGCACCAAGCAGCACCAAGCAGGACCAAGCAGCACCAAGCAGCACCAAGCAGGACCAAGCAGCACCAAGCAGCACCAAGCAGCACCAAGGAGGACCAAGCAGCACCAAGCAGCACCAAGCAGGACCAAGCAGCACCAAGCAGCACCAAGCAGGACCAAGCAGCACCAAGCAGGACCAAGCAGCACCAAGCAGCACCAAGCAGCACCAAGGAGGACCAAGCAGCACCAAGCAGCACCAAGCAGGACCAAGCAGCACCAAGCAGGACCAAGCAGCACCAAGCAGCACCAAGCAGCACCATGATGGACCAAGCAGCACCATGATGGACCAAGCAGCACCATGATGGACCAAGCAGCACCAAGCAGGACCAAGCAGCACCATGATGGACCAAGCAGCACCAAGCAGGACCAAGCAGGATCAAGCAGGACCAAGCAGCACCAATCAAGACCAAGCAGCATCAAGCAGCACGAAGCACCACCAAGCAGCACCAAGGAGCACGAAGCAGCACCAAGCAGCACGAAGCACCACCAAGCAGCACCAAGCAGCACCAAGCAGGACCAAGCAGCACCAAGGAGCACGAAGCAGCATCAAGCAGCACTAAGCAGCACCAAGCAGCACCTAGCAGCACCTAGCAGCACCAAGCAGCACCAAGCAGGACCAAGCAGCACCAAGCAGCACCAAACAGAATCAAGCAGCACCAAACAGCACCAAGCAGCACCAAGCAGCACCAAGCAGCACGAAGCAGCACCAAGCAGCACCTAGCAGCACCTAGCAGCACCAAGCAGCACCAAGCAGCACCAAGCAGGACCAAGCAGCACCAAGCAGCACCAAACAGAATCAAGCAGCACCAAACAGCACCAAGCAGCACGAAGCAGCACGAAGCAGCACCAAGCAGGATCAAGCAGCACCAAGGAGGATCAAGCAGCACCAAGCAGCACCAAACAGCACCAAGCAAGACCAAGCAGCACCAAACAGCATCAAACAGCACCAAGCAGCACTAAGCAGCACGAAACAGGACCAAGCAGCACCAAACAGCATCAAGCAGGATCAAGAAGCACCAAACAGCATCAAGCAGCACCAAGCAGCACCAAGCAGCACCAAACAGCATCAAGCAGGACCAAGCAGGACCAAACAGCACCAAGCAGCACCAATCAAGACCAAGCAGCACCAAACAGCATCAAGCAGGACCAAGCAGGACCAAGCAGGACCAAGCAGCACCAAGCAGCACCAAGCAGCACCAAACAGCATCAAGCAGGACCAAGCAGGACCAAGCAGGACCAAGCAGCACCAAGCAGCACCAAACAGCATCAAGCAGGACCAAGCAGGACCAAGCAGGACCAAGCAGGACCAAGCAGCACCAAGCAGCACGAAGCAGGATCAAGCAGCACCAAGCAGCAACAATCAAGACCAAGCAGCACCGAGCAGCAGCAAGCAGCACGAAGCAGAACCAAGCAGAACCAAGCAGAATCAAGCAGCACCAAACAGCACGAAGCAGCACCTGCAGCACGAAGCAGCACCAAACAGCACCAAGCAGCACCAAGCAGCACGAAGCAGCACCAAGTAGCACGAAGCAGCACCAAGCAGCACCAAGCAGCACGAAGCAGCACCAAGCAGTACCAAGCAGCACCAAGCAGCACGAAGCAGCACCAAGCAGGACCAAGCAGCACCAAGCAGGACCAGGCAGCACCCATCAGGACCAAGAAGCACCAAGCAGCACCAAGCAGCACCAAGCAGCACCAAACAGCACCAAACAGCACCAAACAGGACCAAGCAGCACCAAGCAGGACCAAGCAGCACCAAGCAGGACCAAGCAGCACCAAGCAGGACCAAGCAGCACCAAGCAGGATCAAGCAGCACCAAGCAGCACCAATCAAGACCAAGCAGCACCAAGCAGCACCAAGCAGGACCAAGTAGCACCAAACAGGACCAAGCAGCACCAAGCAGGACCAAGCAGCACCAAGCAGCACGAAGCAGGATCAAGCAGCACCAAGCAGGACGAAGCAGCACCAAGCAACACCAAGCAGCACCAAGCAGCACCAAGCAGGACCAAGCAGCACCAAGCAACACCAAGCAACACCAAGCAGCACCAAGCAGGACCAAGCAGCACCAAACAGGATCAAGCAGCACCAAGCAGCACCAAGCAGGACCAAGCAGGACCAAGCAGCACCAAGCAGGACCAAGCAGCACCAAGCAACACCAAGCAGCACCAAACAGCACCAAGCAGCACCAAGCAGGACCAAGCAGCACCAAACAGCACCAAGCAGCACCAAGCAGGACCAAGCAGCACCAAGCAGCACCAAGCAGCACCAAGCAGGACCAAGCAGGACCAAGCAGCACCAAGCAGGACCAAGCAGCACCAAGCAACACCAAGCAGCACCAAACAGCACCAAGCAGCACCAAGCAGGACCAAGGAGCACCAAACAGCACCAAGCAGCACCAAGCAGGACCAAGCAGCACCAAGCAGGACCAAGCAGGATCAAGCAGGACTATGCAGCTCCAAGCAGCACGAAGTAGCACCAAGCAGCACCAAGCAGCACGAAGTAGCACCAAGCAGGACCAAGCAGCACCAAGCAGCACGAAGTAGCACCAAGCAGGACCAAGCAGCACCAAGCAGCACGAAGTAGCACCAAGCAGCACAAAGCAGGACCAAGCAGCACCATGATGGACAAAGCAGGACCAAGCAGCACCAAGCAGGACAAAGCAGCACGAAGCAGCACCAAGCAGCACCAAGCAGCACCAAGGAGGACCAAGCAGCACCAAGCGGGACCAAGCAGGATCAAGCAGCATCAAGCAGCACCAAGCAGGACCAAGCAGCACGAATCAAGGCCAAGCAGCACCAAGCAGCACCAAGCGGGACCAAGCAGCACCAATCAATACCAAGCAGGATCAAGCAGGACAAAGCAGCACAAAGTCCATTCCATTCAGCGGTCGACCCCAAAGACTCGACTACAAAATTATAACATGCTGTTCATTCAAAACAGTAATTTTTCATATATAAATTAATATTATTATAAATTAGCATATTGTGCATATTTAGGGAATGGTTAGGGTAGGTGTTTAGGTGCTGTTGGCGATTATTTGTGTTTGTAGTTCGTGGGTGAAGCACTTACAGCGTTGTGGTTCGAACAAAAGTCGTCATCGAAGCACTTGTTCCAGAAGTGTTCGGATGTCATCAGTTATGAGTCGTGTGTAAACCGTTTTTTATTCATAAACAGCGGGTTTGGCGGATGGATGGAATGGACTCTGGCCTCTGTTTATGAGGACGGGCTGTATGAGGAGCCGAACTGACTCGAATGTCAAAGGATTAAGAAGTGAATTGAAGTCAATCTTGCCTAACTACCCATGACACGAAACAATGGCAGGAACGCTTGAGACAATCTTCCGTTACCTGTAATTGAGACTAATTGCCGCCTACGGTTAAAAATGGGACAGGTAAATACTTGTGTGTATCTGTGCATGTTGCGTTGTTAACAGTGCTCTTGGTCTTCGGTATGTAAACATCACCGTTTGGATTCACTCATCTGTTGCTGCTTGACTTAATGAGTTCATCTTTTAGTCAGTATTATCATAATCAACATCAAGATAGAACAGAAAGACAGACAGAGTGAGAAACAGACAGACACACAGACAGAGTGAGAAACAGACAGACAGACACACAGACAGTGATAGATAGATCGACAGTATGGTGTCAAAACAGGCCGATCTGCTGCTGATCTCTGGCTAAACCTCACCACTAAGAGGCATCAGTCACTGGATGAGTCAAAGATCAGCTGTGTTGATGCTCTAGACACAGCAGGAGCCTCCCGCCAAACACACACCGAAACTACGACGTTGGTACAACGTTCGAACAAGTTTTAACACTTCCTAACCAGTTATAACAACCAATATATCAAGTTGTAACAACGTTCTAATACGTCATAAACACGTTAAGCCAAGATGTAACAACTTTATTACAAGCTGTAACAAGCGGAAAATAGAGACAGTTTCGGTTTGTGTTTCCAGGGCTCTGATCGGGTCTGGCACTCTGGAGTAGTAATGAAGCTTCAAGCATTCATTCCTAGGATGACTCGCATCAGGAACTTGCTCACTCAACAGGTTGATACACGGGAGATCAGGTCAACTGAAGGCTCTGGCACACTGTTGGCTACAGGCTCATCCTGTTCCTTATGTGATTATTACACATTTAAATAAAATTTATTCCTAATGATTCAAATTAAATAAATGAAACTCTTGAGACAGGATTCAGATGAGCTGAGGTAGGAGAACAGCTTGTGCTTGCAGTGTCACTGTGTGCCCGGTCTTTATGTGACAGCTGCATTGTTCTCTATACAGATTGTTAGAGAAGATTCAAAAAGTATTCTTATGAAATAAGAATGAGAGAGATAGAAAGAGAGAGAGAGAGAGAGAGAGAGAGAGAGAGAGAGAGAGAGAGAGAGAGAGAGAGAGAGAGAGAGAGAGAGAGAGAGAGAGAGAGAGAGAGAGAGAGAGAGAGAGAGAGACAGAGAGAGAGAGAGAGACAGAGAGAGAGAGAGAGACAGAGAGAGAGAGAGAGAGAGAGAGAGAGAGAGAGAGAGAGAGAGAGAGAGAGAGAGAGAGAGAGAGAGAGAGAGAGAGAGAGAGAGAGAGAGAGAGACAGAGAGAGAGAGAGAGACAGAGAGAGAGAGAGAGACAGAGAGAGAGAGAGAGAGAGAGAGAGAGAGAGAGAGAGAGAGAGAGAGAGAGAGAGAGAGAGAGAGAGAGAGAGACAGAGAGAGAGAGAGAGACAGAGAGAGAGAGAGAGAGAGAGAGAGAGAGAGAGAGAGAGAGAGAGAGAGAGAGAGAGAGAGAGAGAGAGAGAGAGAGAGAGAGAGAGAGAGAGAGAGAGAGAGAGAGAGAGATAGAGAGAATAATAATAGTAAGAGAAGAGAAGCCAAGACAGCCACTGTCACTGTACATATGCAGTACAGGTGTCCTCAGGGAAATGCTCTTAGATGACATGTAATATTTCGCTGTCTGTGGATGATGACAGGGGTCTCTGTTCTGCTCCATTTGACAGGTGACATTATCACAGATACATATATATGCCTCCACCCTCCTCCACACACTCCACTCCACTCCCCATCCATATTTTTGGACGCAACATACAGGAACGTACAAAAACGATGCTTTATAATGTCGTTAAACGTTCGTATTGTACGTTTCTACAGCAAATGAGAAATAGGGTTCCATGTGTAGGGTGGGAGAGGTAGAGGTGTTGACGTCTGCGTCAAGGTGAAGGGGTTAAAATGTGACGCCTCTCAGATAGGGACAATAGGGAGACTCTTAACGAGAACTTTCAACGTGTCACTTTCCTTCATGCCATGCAACCTCTGAAGAGACAACTAACACAAAACCTGTACCCCCTATTAGACTATTTTACAGGAACTTCTTTTCCACAGCTCATAAAACGGAGGAAAGGGTCCTGAAAGATATTGTCAGTAGAAACGTTATCCCTACAGACAAAAATCAGAAGATACAAATGACGATTTACTATAAAACCAAAAAAACGGCCAACCTACTCATGAGAAACTCTCCAGACACAAAGCAGAACGCTTTAAAGGAGACCAACGTCGTCTCTGCCTTCAAATGCCCTCTTGGCGACTGTAAGTCTCATAAAACTCAGTATATAGGCAAGACAACAACATCTCTTTCCAGGCGATTAACGATGCATAAGCAACAGGGCTCCATTAAGGAACATATAATCTCTTCCCACAACCAAACCATCACCAGAGAAATCTTAGCAAACAACACAGAAATCATCGATAGATAGAGCAATAGCAGACGGCTCGACGTCTGCGAGGCACTACACATCAAGAAATCAACACCAGCAATCAACAGCCAATTAATGCACAACTATATTCTACCCACTTCAAGACTCCGCATCAATATAGAAGCATCAAGAAATATGGGCCAATAGGCCCTCTGCAATTACTTCCATTCTTACCTTCAACACCCATTGTTTCGTGTTCTATCCTGTGTTGAAAGTTTTGTTCACCTCATCCAAAACTGTTGTAACATATCACCTCACCCAAAATGCGGGTATAAAATGAAAAATGAAAGCTGTTTAAATTCAAGGCAAACCACCCTGTTCAGGCAAAATGCCCAAATTGTTCCAAGGCACATCATGCCTGGAACTTGAAATGCCCTGAAAGGCTCAAAAGGCTTCAAACGAACCCCACCACGCCTACAGCGGAGCCGAAACCCCCACCAAAACGAATACCAGCTCCCATGCCCACTAAAACCGCGTGGGGTCTACCCACTCAGGAAGAGGGGGCACACGGCCCTTCGCCATCGGCCATGGTGAAGGGTGAGAAGACAGTACAGGAATGTACTGTACAGTACAGTACAGTACAGGACAAAAAGAAAGATGGAGGACACAAGAATCATGTTCAAAGCAGTCGGCCTCCCATTTCATCCAGCAAGCACACTGGGGCCAATAGGAGTAGCAATTCCAGTGTCAAAGTTACCACCGAGAAGGGTCTAAAAGCTACTAGGCCCCAAACCTGCACAACATTAAATAGTGCTCCCACTGAACTGGACGCTCTCTGGCCAATGCTCAAAACTTTGGTCACTGAGTTGATCGAAAGTCTGCTGTATTCACATGGAATCAAGCAAACCACAGAGACTCGGAAGACAATTGAGCACAAGCTCAAAAAATTCGAAGATGTAATATCCACACCGTCAAGACAGCAGGGCAGGAGACACCCCCATAAAAAACAGATAGAGTCCAGCTCGTCGGAAAGCGACATTGATGAGTCAGTTTCAGGTCCACTAAGAACCTATACACCAATTGCAACTTCCATGGCGTGTTCATCAGACTCCATGGATACCACGGAATTATCAGCAAATTCCAAGAACCTACAGGTCTAAAGATCCTGCAATGGAATGCGCAAGGACTGCGCACTAAATTGCAACACTTGCAATGCATAGCAGCAACCAAGGGCATAGACATCCTGATACTACAGGAGAGCTTACTTCGAGCCGGATCAGAACCTAAAATCTCAGGCTATCGAGGCTTCTTCCTTCCATGGATCAATGGGCAATCCAGGGGATGTGCAATCTATGTAAAATGTGACCTGATCTCCAAATCCATAACCAGCCCACCCAATTGTGGAGCAGGGACAGAGGTAATGGGAGTCACCATTGAGCTAAGACACGACAAACTTGAAGTGTTTAATGTGTACAGGTCTCCACATGCCGAAATGGATCTCTCTGTGTTATTTGGACACGCGACAACAACAAACACAATCATTTGTGGAGATTTTAATGCCCATCATCGATTGGCACTGGGCTCGAACAGAACAAATGAAGCCGGCATACACATTACACATCTACTAGACCAGCTTCCAGAAATACAAATCCTAAACAAGAATGAACCTACCCACATCCAAGGAGGCAGATTAGACCTAACCTTCGTGTCAGCCTCCCTAAGAGATGCAGCAACATGGTCAGTTGAGCCCACACTGACAAGCGACCTCTATGGGGTCCAAATTGATCTTCAGTTAGACCTACCCACCCCACCACCGCCTCCATCTGAAGCCTGGAACTTTGCTTTAGCAAACTGGGACCGATTTCAAAACCTCATTTCAGAGTGGCAAAGAAACTATGATCTTCCCGAAGACATTAATCAGGCAGAACAAGAATATGTCAAAGCGATTCAAAGTGCAGCCAACCACTCAATCCCACTGAAAAAACAGTCCACCGGACACCATAAAGATCATTGGTACTATTGCGAACGTGTCAAAGAACTCAACCATAGACTCAACAGAACAAGAAAGCTATACAAAAAGCAGCCAAGTGACCGCAACAGGATCTTACTTTGTGAGGTCAAGGAACATGTACATCGAGAGACCAGACAAATAAAAGAACAAAAGTGGCTGGAATGGTGTTCACACCTGAATGAACACACCTCTCTCGGAGAGATGTGGCAGCAAATTCACCGGGCCAAAGGGAATAAAACACCTAAAGCTCCACACCCAAAGGATCCTCAACAGGAAGCCGAAGTACTGGCAACCAGGTTTGCAGAGAGAGCAGCCAGCAATCAACTTCCACCAGATGTATTAGCAGTACAGACCGGACTAGAGGAAGAAAGGTGGCACAGAATCCTTACAGCATGTGAAGAAGTCTCTGACACTAATGCCCCCTTCACACTGGATGAGCTCAATCGGGCTAAGAAAAACTCCAAGGATACATCCCCTGGTTACAAAATAA
Organism: Procambarus clarkii; assembly: GCF_040958095.1. NCBI lineage: Eukaryota > Metazoa > Arthropoda > Malacostraca > Decapoda > Cambaridae > Procambarus > Procambarus clarkii. The sequence continues at coordinate 24,583,474 of NC_091229.1, read as the reverse complement.
CCTATAAAATGATTAGAAACCTCGGCCCAGAGGGAGACGCTGCATACCTAAGGTTAATTAATTTAGCCTGGACTTCTCAAACTAGACCTTCTGCTTGGAATAGAGCAGACATAGTGCCGATCCCAAAACCCAAAGATCCAGCTAATCCCAGGCCCATCTCTCTCCAAAGCTGTGCAGCCAAGACGGCTGACAGAATGGCACTCAACAGACTGGAGTGGAAAATGCCTAAACTGCACCATGATATGTATGCCTATAGAAGAGGGGTTGGCACAGTGGAATGTATTACAACTCTGTTAGCCCACTTGAATGATAGACCAGGACTGCTGATATTCCTGGACCTCGAAAAAGCCTTTGAACTGGCTAGCGCCCCAGCTATTCTCTGCTGCCTCATTGACAAAGAGGTCAGAGGCAACCTGCTCTCCTGGACCAAAAACTGTCTCATAAACAGAGAAGCAAGAGTAAAACTTCATGGCACAGTTTCTGAGTACAAAAGACATGAAAATGGTACACCGCAAGGAGGTATTCTCAGCCCTCTTCTCTTCAACTGTTTAATGGAAAGAATAATGAGGTTGAAACTTCCACATCACTGCAGGCTGCTAAACTACGCGGACGACTTTGTCATCATCATAAAAGGAAGGGATGCAGCGCGCCTTGCACCCAAATGCTTAGACTGCATCAGTAAAGAGGCAAAACAGATTGGGATCAAACTCAACCCCTCAAAGTCAAAGGCCATGCCCATTAAAATAGCGAAGCCCAACATCCAACTCACAGTACAGGGTCAACCAATAGAATGGGTCGACACCTATCAGTATCTAGGAATCATCCTGGACACACACATGAATTTTAATGCTGAGGCCACTTACTTGAGAGAGCGAACTGCGGCCCGGACGGCAATCCTCAGGTCGCTAACCTCCCTTTCTGGAGGAGCCAATCTGCAAGTCCTTCGCACATACTATGTACAGGCAGTCAGATCAGTGACCGATTATGCCGCACCTGCACTCACAAATCTATCACACCAACAGTGGAAAAAGCTTGAAGTTGCCCAAAACAATGCTATGAGAGCTGCACTGGGAGCCCCCATGTGGACCAGGCTTGAAACTCTTAGACTGGAGACGGGTTTGCCCTCTCTACAAGAAAGAATATCACAAAGGACAGCTACAATTATCAGTAAGATAATTATTTCTTCTGATCCAATCCCAGTACGGCAGGCCTTGGTGGTTGGACTAGGCCAAAACAATGGAAACTCTTCGGTTGCAAGAGCAGGAAAAGTCCTAAACAGACTACATTTAAAAAACATGATTCTTGATAGAGAGGGTGATCATCCACACCCAAATTACACTCCTTCCGCGCCGTGGGAAGAGCCTACTTTCAAAATAGTAATAGAAAGTCTCCCAATGAAAAAGGCTGCCTATGATCCGACAATCCTAAGGCGCATAATAGAAGAGCAAATGTATAGCATAGCAGTAGCAGGAGCCACCCACATTTTCACAGACGGATCGGTGGACACAGAATATGAGAGTGCTGGCGCTGCTCTTTGCACGGCCAGCGTACAGGCATATTGGAGACTGGGAGGACCAGTATCAACCCAAACTGAGCTGTTTGCCATACAACAGGCATTCGCATATGTGATTGCATAAAACACTCAAAATGCAATCATACACACAGACTCAAAAGCTGCACTTCAAATATTAGGACAAAAACAGTGGAAAGATAATGTGGAAATAATTACCACCATTTTGTATCTTGGAGCAGTCGCTAAAGGCAAAGGAATCAACATAACTTTAAACTGGATCCCATCCCATATTGGAATCCCATTAAATGAAAAAGCTGATGAAATTGCTAAATTGGCAACTCGTCATCCAGTGATACATAAAACAATTCAACCCAGCATAGAGAACATAAAAAACATCATCACCAAAAAACTTTCACATCTCAACAAAGCCTACCTGCACCAGAGAATAGCTGAAGGTTCGCCCTCTGCAACATGGTATCTTCAGGCAACCAAATTAGAAAGGTTAAATATCCCAAAAGGAATCCACAGGGAAATAGCAGTTAGGCTATATAGACTACGTCTAGGTTACAGATGCAACTGGGAGATTGGTGAACCCCGACAGAGAGAGTGCATCTTCTGCCAAACTGGCACAGAAAAGCCATTACTTCACTATCTTCTGGAATGTGAAGCAACCAATGACCTTAGAAGAGCTTTAAGAGTTCCTGAATCATGCAGTGGCCACCCTGAAGCCATCAACACAGCCACTCTCCTGGTCAACAAAGGTGTCCAGCAGCTGGACACCCTCATAAAGACTGTGAAGCAGTATCCTCCCCCGCGATAACAGCTTGATGGTTAAATGCAACCTCAGAATACTGAGAAAAAAAAATTGTACCACTTACAGGCTATTCATGCCCGTGCCACCTCTTGGGTGGCTTAATCTTTATCTATCTATCTATCAACTCTTCAGTACATTACGGGCTATTCATGCCCGTGCCACCTCTTGGGTGGCTTAATCTTTATCAATCAATCAATCAATCTGTTTAAATCATAGCATAAGTAAGAACTCTGTTTAGTGTTTGTAGGTAATAGTTGTGCGTGTGTAAACTAAAAGTCTTTGAAAATGTAATAAGTTATTACGAAACGCGTTCAAGTGTCGCGTCAGACTAGAAATAAAAATGAATTTTGGAGAATTGTTTTTTCAATTACCATCAACAGTGAAAAGAAACATAAGAAAGATCGAAAGAATTCATGTTAGAATTACTAATCTTACTTTTTCGGTCATATATATATATATATATATATATATATCTTAATCTTAATCTAACTTTTTCGGTCATATTTAATAATATATATATATATATATATATATATATATATATATATATATATATATGTCGTACCTAATAGCCAGAACGCACTTCTCAGCCTACTATGCAAGGCCCGATTTGCCTAATAAGCCAAGTTTTCCTGAATTAATATATTTTTTCTCATTTTTTTCTTATGAAATGATAAAGCTACCCATTTCATTATGTATGAGGTCAATTTTTTTTTATTGGAGTTAAAATTAACGTAGATATATGACCGAACCTAACCAACCCTACCTAACCTAATCTAACCTATCTCTATCGGTTAGGTTAGGTTAGGTAGCAGAAAAAGTTAGGTTAGGTTAGGTTAGGTAGGTTAGGTAGTCGAAAAAACATTAATTCATGAAAACTTGGCTTATTAGGCAAATTGGGCCATGCATAGTTGGCTGAGAAGTGCGTTCACGCACTTCTCAGCCTACTATTCATGGCCCGATTTGCCTAATATGCCAAGTTTTCATGAATTAATTGTTTTTCGACTACCTAACCTACCTAACCTTACCTAACCTAACTTTTTCGGCTACCTAACCAAACCTAACCTATAAAGATAGGTTAGGTTAGGTTAGGTAGGGTTGGTTAGGTTCGGTCATATATCTACGTTAATTTTATCTCAAATAAAAAAAAATTGATCTCATACATAATGAAATGGGTAGCTTTATCATTTCATTAGAAAATAATTAGAGAAAATATATTAATTCAGGAAAACTTGGCTTATTAGGCAAATCGGGCCATGCATAGTAGGCTGAGAAGTGCGTTCTGGCTACTAGGTACGACATATATATATATATATATATATATATATATATATATATATATATATATATATATATATATATATATATATACATATATATATATATTGTTGGGGGTTTCACCTCTCTATTATTCTCTACCCTTACTCTGGGGTAAGCAATAATTATGCTCAAGGTAACTCACCGTAGCCCTGCGGGTCTTCCCTCGATCCTCACGGCGCCACTGCACGCCAGGAGAGTCTCCCAGTCAATCTTAACGGCCTCTTATTAAGACAGAGTGAGAACACGACTCGATCACATCGACCGTCGTGTGCCCTCCCCAACAATAGGGCTCTACGGTTAATCACAAGGTCGCCAATTGGTGTTTAAGGTGGCCAATAACACCATCAGTGGACTGGTGTATTCAGTGGTAGCCTTGGCAAGGTCGCACTCAAAGATCAGGGATCAGGCAGGTACTTGTTATTATCACTCTATGTTTACCAGTATAATATAGCCACAAGATCAATGGAGGGGATGATAAAAACCAAAGAGAGTTTTGTATTTTACTTAAAATGTATGAAAGATGTCACAAAGCCAAACAATAATCAATAAATCAACTGATCCTGACTCGGCCGGTAATTCCCACGGATATTATGCGACCGCTAGAGGGCAACACTCTCCCCTCCTCATCAAGTGTCAAGAACAGCTGATCGCAATGGACTCTCCGCGCGAAATTTGCTTGTTTTCTAGATTCACGCGCGCGGTTTCTTTAAATTCTCCAATATTACTAGAAACTCGCACACTCGATATTGGCACAAATAAACCGAATTACTTAGTTACACTGTATTCAGGCTCAAACAGTCTTTTCTACAATCAATTCTACAATGATTCACTGTAATGGTCTTACACTGTTATTTATCCAACAATATATTATGAAATATTAACACGGGAGTTTTCAGTACTTTCTCTCGTGGGCGATAACGCAATAATTCACTGTACTCACAAATGATTATTCACTGAATGAACATAGACATATATATGGTATATAAATCAATCATCAATACATGGCAAATAAATAGTTTTTGGGCACATAGCCTAACCTCCAAATACTGGCATAATCTTATATATAATTTACCACTATATGTTCATATCAAAATCTATAGAAAGATATACACAACACAGTAAATTTATCACTGGTTCCTGGTGCCTGTACACACCAATAATCAACATGAATATTACAAGTACTCTTGATAGTACTGTCTAGCACCCTGGTGCTTTACCATGACATAGGTGAGACTTGCTCACGACATATAAAATCTTCGGGCTAGATAATATAGCCAAATAATATAGCTAACTAAAGGGGAATGGGGAGGGAACTAGAACCACCTACTTCACCCTATCCTCCGAATGAGAGTCGAGATGTAGCTCCTGGTCCTCGTGTCGGGAACGCCCCCACACTACACGTCGTCGTGTCCTACCAGAGCCTCTCGTCGTCCTACCGTTTAGCGCGTCGTCTCCGTGCCTCCTCACTGCAGGTCCGTCCTCCTCCTTGACTTCTTGAAGGTTGGAGTCGGTCTCCTGGCCGTCGTCTTCTCCCAGCAACGGCTGTCGCCTACGTCTCAGCTACAGTCGTTCGGTTTCCCCAAATAGTCCTCTCTTCCTCAGCTACCCAGTGGCTCTGTCAGCCACTACGCTGTCACAAACTGGTGAATTGCCACAGACGTCAATATACGTCACTGCACGGCTTCACTGCTACTGGCACAGTACCTGACTGGAGCACTTGTTGCTCAAATAACCGTCCATTCCCTCTTCTGGTTCAACACATGAACTAGGGAAGACTTCTCAGAGTACTGGCGGACTTCAGGTGACGCGTAAATCCACGGTAGTGGGAAACAGCTGTCCGACAGACAGGACCTCTCGTCGCACGTCCAACCTCTATGACGTGTCGTGTCTGACTGCTGGCGCCAGCCCGGCGCGCTGGCCGGACCCCCTTCCTTCGTGACGTCACTTTCGCCACGGGAGGTTTTCATTGGCTCCCGGTGCCACATTGCCGTCGGTGACCAATCCGGTGCCACTGACGTCACACGGTTTTGGCGGGAGATCAGAGAAGTAAGCGCCATCTTGGCTCCCTAAAGGGCCTAAACCACAGGCCAAAATATTACTATTTCACAAATTTCTCGGCTCTCCGAGAACACTTCACTCTCTCCCATATATCAAATTGTAGCCTGCAACGTAGAGAACGCTTGGGAAAAGTAGACATGACTCTTACTGCAGGCGTGGGAGAATTATAAGGGGGGGAACTCCGTCACATACCCCTCCCCTTAAAATAAGAGTCATGTCTCGTCAGTGTATGCGGGATAGGGCGTCCGCTACTACGTCGTCCTTCCCCTTGATGTGCTTGACCTTGATCCTTGTCAGACTCTCAGTGCGGGTGAGACTGGTGCCGTCCGCCCTGGACCACTTACTTTCCTCCTCCGGAAGTTCTCGGTCCCTCGGTACACTCAGACCCGTCTTCCGCTGGGTTTCTCGGGACATCGTTCCGTCCTGCTTGTCGGCTCTTCCTTCCACAGTGAAGAAAGGTTTCAGGCGGTCTGCGGGACACACCTGTTTCTTTCGGGGTCCACCCGGCTTCCCAATCTCGTACGACACTGGACCCAACCGTCGCAGCACTCGGTACGGTCTCTTGAACCGCGACCTGGTCACTCTACCTTTACCTGGCAGCCCAACCATTACTTTGGATCCGGCCTGAAAATCCCTCTGCGCAGCTCTCCTGTCGCACCACTCCGACATCTTACGTTGCGCCTTCTTCAGGAGTTTCCTAGCCAGTCCCTTCGCTCTAGTGAGACGTTCTTTGAACTTCTGGACATATTTAATCACCGTTCCCACGGTCGCTCCTGGTGTCCATCGTCCCTTCATCATGAATAGCATGGCATACATAATATAGATAAATGGAAAGTAAGCCTTCTCAGGACCCACACGTCCTCCTTCGGCCTTACTAACCAATTCGGGGAACTCCTCCTGCTGTAACTCTCCGAGACGAGTGCGGTTTACCCCTGGAGAACTGGTGAGTGTCACCTGCAACTCACCATTCGGGCTACTTTCGCCCTCCACTCGTTCTCTGGGTCCTACGCAGAGGTGATCTGTTCCCAGGCTGTCAGTCGACTCCTCAGCCCCATCAGATCCACAACCTCCTTGTTCTTCGCGTTGTCTCGGTGTCACAGTACAAACTGGGATCGCCACCGGTGCGATTCCCTTCTCGTCCCCACAGACGTTCAACTCTTCACCTGTCTCCTCGTGTTGTTCTGGGCACTCTTCGCCTTTCACGAGATGCGGGAGGACGTATCCTCCACATGCGTCATTCCCCAAGATGACCTGTGCCTCCATCTTGGGCATTGATGTACAGACTCCCACCTCTAGGGTCTGGCAGCCATAATCGGAATTTAAAGTTACCTGGTGTAGGGGCATCCTCACTGGGCCTCCCACAGTGGTCACACTAGCCACCCCCACACTGGTACTTTCGTAACCCTCGGGGAACAGGGTTTCACTTACCAGGGTAAAATCAGCCCCGGTGTCTCTTAGCATCTTCACGGGGATGGGGTCTGCGACCCCCATCCTTACGGTTCCTTGACACATGAACGGGTGAACTTTCTTCTCCCCATTCAGCACGGGTTCATCCCGCACTCCCTCGGCCCTCTGGTCCTCGAACATCACTAAAGCAACGTGTCCCCGCTGCTTTGGGCGTCTGCATTCCCGCGCGACGTGTCCGGGTATTCCGCAGGCGTAGCAGCGGCCCCTCGGCGGAGACCATCCGCCACCGCTCGCCTTAGCACTGCCTCCAGAGGCCGTCACACCCTGTGTCTTTCTCGCCTCACTTGTCGTTTCTTTCCCTGCAGTCACACTTCCCGAGCTCTCAGCTTGGTTCTCCTCTATCGGCGCTACAGCACCTTTTGATCCTCGGGTGTTCCAACTTGAGAAATGGGACTTGGGAGAACTCGCTCCTGTCCTCCATCCATCCGTCCTTCTATAACTCCGATCGTTTCCGACGTATGCGGGTGGTCGGTTCTGTCCCTCTCGGCGTGGGCGTAGGGCTTCTTCTAACATGTCGGCTCGGTCGGCTGCGGCCCTCAGGTCCTTTATGTCCGCCTCCTTTATCCTCATCCTGATCTCAGGAGAGAGCACGGACATAAACTTTTCCATGGCCATTAGTTCCTTGACCTCTTCGACCGACCTTGCTTCTTCAGAGTCCAGCCACTTAAGGAGCTTTCTTTCAATGTCCCTCGCCGTCTCCGCATACGATTTTCCTGGCAACCGGGTACATTCTCTAAACCTCTTTCTGTAACACTCTGGCGTGAGCTTAAAGGAACGGAGCACAGCTCGTTTTACCGCATCGTAGTTAGTGCATTCTTGGAAGTCGAGCATAGTGAAGGCTTGGCGAGCTTCCCCTGTGAGCCTCCCTTGGACCAACTCCGCCCACTCCGCCCTCGGCCACCTCTTCATAGCAGCAACTCTCTCAAAGTGATCGAAGAAACTTTCGGCTTCACTAGGCACAAAGACCGGCAGGTCTCGTTCCCTCACTCGTCGGTCTTCCTGTGGCGGGGCAGGGGCACCTAGTCCCAGTTCAGCTCGCTTCAGCTCCACCTCCTGGTTGGCTTCTATTTCCATTTGTCTCAGCCTAACTTCTTGCTCTCGTTCTTCCCTGCGTAGCTGTGCTTCTCGCTCGTGTTCTTCCCGGCGCAGCTGTGCTTCTCGTTCCTCACGCTTCGACTGTGCTTCTCGCTCCTCACGCTTCGACTGTGCTTCTCGCTCCTCACGCTTCGACTGTGCTTCTCGCTCCTGTTCTTCCCGGCGCAGCTGTGCTTCTCGCTCCTCACGCTTCATCTGTGCTTCTCGCTCCTGTTCTTCTTTGCGCAGCTGTGCTTCTTCTCTCCTCAGCTGCGCTTCTGCTTCTCGTTCTTCTTTGCGCTGCTGTGCTTCTCGCTCTTCTTTGCGCTGCTGTGCTTCTAGCTGCAGCTTCATTATTTCCAGCTTTATGCTGTGCCTGCTGCCGCTGGATCCCCTGCTGCTTCCACCAATACTCAGGTGTTCACCCTCACTGGCAGGTGTTTGGGGCCGTTCCTCCCCCAAAGCTTCGTCTCGAGCCTTGAGCTGAGCCATTATCTCTAGTCTTCTTTCACCAACTCTGGCAGATTTCAGCTTTATTCCAAAATGATTCGCTATAGCCTGTAACTGTGCCTTGGTGCACTCTTCCAGCACCTGTTCGTCTCTAGAGTCAATAAACCTGGTTACTTTATCATCCTCCATCTTGGGCTACGAGTGATAACCTTCACCTGATCTCTAACACCGCTGCCAAGTACCACCACTGCAACCTTTACTTCGATTGAAATCCTGGCAAGGTCGCCAATGTTGGGGTTTTCACCTCTCTATTATTCTCTACCCTTACTCTGGGGTAAGCAATAATTATGCTCAAGGTAACTCACCGTAGCCCTGCGGGTCTTCCCTCGATCCTCACGGCGCCACTGCACGCCAGGAGAGTCTCCCAGTCAATCTTAACGGCCTCTTATTAAGACAGAGTGAGAACACGACTCGATCACATCGACCGTCGTGTGCCCTCCCCAACAATAGGGCTCTACGGTTAATCACAAGGTCGCCAATTGGTGTTTAAGGTGGCCAATAACACCATCAGTGGACTGGTGTATTCAGTGGTAGCCTTGGCAAGGTCGCACTCAAAGATCAGGGATCAGGCAGGTACTTGTTATTATCACTCTATGTTTACCAGTATAATATAGCCACAAGATCAATGGAGGGGATGATAAAAACCAAAGAGAGTTTTGTATTTTACTTAAAATGTATGAAAGATGTCACAAAGCCAAACAATAATCAATAAATCAACTGATCCTGACTCGGCCGGTAATTCCCACGGATATTATGCGACCGCTAGAGGGCAACACTCTCCCCTCCTCATCAAGTGTCAAGAACAGCTGATCGCAATGGACTCTCCGCGCGAAATTTGCTTGTTTTCTAGATTCACGCGCGCGGTTTCTTTAAATTCTCCAATATTACTAGAAACTCGCACACTCGATATTGGCACAAATAAACCGAATTACTTAGTTACACTGTATTCAGGCTCAAACAGTCTTTTCTACAATCAATTCTACAATGATTCACTGTAATGGTCTTACACTGTTATTTATCCAACAATATATTATGAAATATTAACACGGGAGTTTTCAGTACTTTCTCTCGTGGGCGATAACGCAATAATTCACTGTACTCACAAATGATTATTCACTGAATGAACATAGACATATATATGGTATATAAATCAATCATCAATACATGGCAAATAAATAGTTTTTGGGCACATAGCCTAACCTCCAAATACTGGCATAATCTTATATATAATTTACCACTATATGTTCATATCAAAATCTATAGAAAGATATACACAACACAGTAAATTTATCACTGGTTCCTGGTGCCTGTACACACCAATAATCAACATGAATATTACAAGTACTCTTGATAGTACTGTCTAGCACCCTGGTGCTTTACCATGACATAGGTGAGACTTGCTCACGACATATAAAATCTTCGGGCTAGATAATATAGCCAAATAATATAGCTAACTAAAGGGGAATGGGGAGGGAACTAGAACCACCTACTTCACCCTATCCTCCGAATGAGAGTCGAGATGTAGCTCCTGGTCCTCGTGTCGGGAACGCCCCCACACTACACGTCGTCGTGTCCTACCAGAGCCTCTCGTCGTCCCACCGTTTAGCGCGTCGTCTCCGTGCCTCCTCACTGCAGGTCCGTCCTCCTCCTTGACTTCTTGAAGGTTGGAGTCGGTCTCCTGGCCGTCGTCTTCTCCCAGCAACGGCTGTCGCCTACGTCTCAGCTACAGTCGTTCGGTTTCCCCAAATAGTCCTCTCTTCCTCAGCTACCCAGTGGCTCTGTCAGCCACTACGCTGTCACAAACTGGTGAATTGCCACAGACGTCAATATACGTCACTGCACGGCTTCACTGCTACTGGAACAGTACCTGACTGGAGCACTTGTTGCTCAAATAACCGTCCATTCCCTCTTCTGGTTCAACACATGAACTAGGGAAGACTTCTCAGAGTACTGGCGGACTTCAGGTGACGCGTAAATCCACGGTAGTGGGAAACAGCTGTCCGACAGACAGGACCTCTCGTCGCACGTCCAACCTCTATGACGTGTCGTGTCTGACTGCTGGCGCCAGCCCGGCGCGCTGGCCGGACCCCCTTCCTTCGTGACGTCACTTTCGCCACGGGAGGTTTTCATTGGCTCCCGGTGCCACATTGCCGTCGGTGACCAATCCGGTGCCACTGACGTCACACGGTTTTGGCGGGAGATCAGAGAAGTAAGCGCCATCTTGGCTCCCTAAAGGGCCTAAACCACAGGCCAAAATATTACTATTTCACAAATTTCTCGGCTCTCCGAGAACACTTCACTCTCTCCCATATATCAAATTGTAGCCTGCAACGTAGAGAACGCTTGGGAAAAGTAGACATGACTCTTACTGCAGGCGTGGGAGAATTATAAGGGGGGGAACTCCGTCACAATATATATATATATATATATATATATATATATATATATATATATATATATATATATATATATATATATATATATATATATATATACATATATATATATATATATATATATATATATATATATATATATATATATATATATATATATATATATATATATATATATATATATATATATATATTTAAATATATGGGAGGCATCGTCAGCGTCTCCTGGCCAGACTGACGAAGCACATCAACGCCTGGGACTCGGGTCCATCCCGTCTGTCCCGCGCCTAGCAAAAGACATCGTGAAGAGTCGTACCGTGGGCACGAGAGGACGCTTGGGCACCTTTCCTGGAGTCCGCATCCATGTTTGGTTAGCTGTAATTGGGGGGACGTGGTTGTAGAGCGATTGGCGGATCGTGTTCAAATGAAAATTGGGAGATTGGAAAGGCTAAGGTTTAAGATGAACTGTGGGAAGTGACAGCTCTAGGCCCGCTAACAGGAGTTAGTGTGTGTGTGTGTGTGTGTGTGTGTGTGTGTGTGTGTCTGTACTCACCTAATTGTGCTTGCGGGGGTTGAGCTCTGGCTCTTTGGTCCTGCCTCTCAACCGTTAATCAACTGTTGTACAAGTTCCTGAGCCTATTGGGCTCTATCATATCTACACTTGAAACTGTGTATGGAGTCAGCCTCCACCACATCACTTCCTAATGCATTCTATTTGTCAACCACACTGACACTAGAAATGTTCTTTGTAATATCTCTGTGGCTCATTTGGGTACTCAGTTTCCACCTGTGTCCCCTAGTGTGTGTGTGCCCCTTGTGTTAAATAGCCTGTCTTTATCTGCCCTATCAATTCCCTTGAGAATCTTGAATATGGTGATCATGTCCCCTCTAACTCTTCTGTCTTCCAACGAAGTGAGGTTTAATTCCCGTAGCCTCTCCTCGTAGCTCATACCTCTCAGCTCGGATACTAGTCTGGTGGCAAACCTTTAAACCTTTTCCAGTTTGGTCTTATTCTTGACGAGATATGGACTCCATGCTGGGGGCTGCATACTCCAGGATTGGCCTGACATATGTGGTATACAAAGTTCTGAATGATTTCTTATACAAGTTTCTGAATGCCGTTCTTATGTTAGCCAGCCTGACATATGATGCTGATGTTATCCTCTTGATATGGGCTGCAGGGGACAGGTCTGGCGTGATATCAACCCCAAGTCTTTTTCTCTCTCTGACTCATGAAGAATTTCATCTCCAAGATGATACCTAGTATCTAGCCTCCTACTCCCTACGCCTATCTTCATTACATTACATTTGCTTGGGTTAAACTCTAACAACCATTTGTTCGACCGTTCCTTCAGCTTGTCCAAGTCTTCTTGAAGCCTTAAGCAGTCCTCCTCTGTCTTAATACTTCTCATAATGTTGGCATCGTCAGCAAACATAGAGAGAAATGAATCTATACCCTCCAGGAGATCATTTACATATATCAGAAACAAGATAGGACCGAGTACAGAGCCCTGTGGGACTCCACTGGTGACTTCACGCCAATCTGAGGTCTCACCCCTCACCGTAAATCTCTGCTTCCTATTGCTTAGGTACTCCCTTATCCACTGGAGCACCTTATCAGCTACACCTGCCTGTCTCTCCAGCTTATGTACCAGCCTCTTATGCGGTACTGTGTCAAAGGCTCTCCGACAATCCAAGAAAATGTAGTAAACCTAGCCTTTTCTTTCTTGCTTAGTCTTTGTCACCTGGTCGTAGAATTAAGCCGGTCAGGCAAGATTTACCCTCCCTGAATCCATGTCGGCGATTTGTCACGAAGTTCCTTCTCTCCAGATGTGTTACCTGGTTTTTTCTCACGATCTTCTCCATCACCTTGCATGGTACACAAGTCAAGGACACTGGCCTGTAGTTCAGTGCCTCTTGCCTGTCGCCCTTTTTGTATATTGGGACCACATTCGCCGTCTTCCATATTTCTGGTAGGACTCCCGTCTCCAGTGACCTACTATACACTATGGAGAGTGGCAAGCAAAGTGCCTCTGCACACTCTTTCAGTACCCATGGTGAGATCCCATCTGGACCAACAGCCTTTCTAACATCCAGATCCAGCAGGTGTCTCTTGACCTTCTCACTCATAATTTCGAACCCTTCCAAGGCAAACTGGTTTACTTCCTTTTATCCTAGCACAGTGACCTCGCCTTGTTCTATTGTGAAGACCTCTTGGAACCTCTTGTTGAGTTCTTCACACACCTCTTTGTCATTCTCTGTATACCTATCCTAGTCTGTTTTAAGTTTCATTACCTGTTCTTTCACTGTTGTTTTCCTCCTAATGTGACTATGTAGTATATTTGGTTCGGTCTTGGCTTTGTTTGCTATATCATTTTCATAATTTTTCTCTGCTTCCCTTCTTACCCTAACATACTCATTCCTGGTTCTCTGGTATCTCTCTCTGCTTTGTGGTGTTCTGTTATTCCGGAAGTTCCTCCACGCCGGTTAGGGAGCCGGTCAGCCGAGCGGACAGCACGCTGGACTTGTGATCCTGGATGCGATCCCATGCGCCGGCGAGAAACAATGGGCAGAGTTTCTTTCACCCTATGCCCCTGTTACCTAGCAGTAAAATAGGTACCTGGGTGTTAGTCAGCTGTCACAGGCTGCTTCCTGGGGGTGGAGGCCTGGTCGAGGACCGGGCCGCGAGGACACTAAAAAGCCCCGAAATTATCTCAAGATAACCTTAAGATAACGCCCTTTTGTTCAGTCCCTTTGCTTCCATACATACCCCATTATACCATTGATTCTTCTTGTGCTTCTCGGATTTTTCCCTTTGGGACGGAATGAACCTGTTTACTGCCTCCTGACACTTTTAGGTGACATAGTCGATCATATCTTGTACAGACTTATCTCTGAGGTCTGTGTCCATTAGGAAACGTCTCATCTCCTCATAGTTCCCCTTTCGGTATGCCAGCCTTTTGTTTCCTGGTTCATTTTTGGGGGAGATAATTACTAGCTCTACAAGGTACTCAAAGTTTAATACACTGTGGTCCCTCATTCCCAAGGATGCTTCCATCTTAACTTCCCTTATATCCCACTCATTTAGGGTAAATATCAGATCGAGCATGGCTGGTTCATCTTCTCCTCTCATTCTTGTTGGTTCCTTGATGTGCTGGCTTAGAAAGTTTCTTGTTGCCACGTCCAGCAGCTTAACTCTCCATGTTTCTGGTCCTCCATGTGGATCTCTGTTCTCCCAGTCTATTTTCCCCTGGTTGAAGTCTCCCATAATTAGTAGTCCAGATCCATTCCTGCTGGCAACAGAAGCTGCTCTCTCTATTATGTTAATGGTGGCCATGTTGTTTCTATCATATTCCAGTCTGGGTCTTCTGTCATTTGGTGGGGGGTTATATATGACTACGACTCTAATTTTTTTCCCTCCAGTTGTTATGGTACCTGCTATGTAGTCACTGAAACCCTCACAGCCCTGAATAACCATCTCCTCAAAATCCTAGCCCTTTCTTACCAACAGAGCTACACCACTTCCACCTCTTCTTTCCTTCCTTCTTTTTCCTCATGACATAATATTCCTGTGGGAACACTGTGTTTGTTATGGTTTTCATTAGCTTTGTTTCTGTGAGTGCTATTATGCCTCTGTTTTCCTCTAGAACCCATTCTCCAAGCTCATTTGCTTTGTTTGTAATTCCATCTATGTTAGTGTACATTGCCCTGAGGCTCACTTTCTTCTGTCCCTTCTCAAATCGCCTCCTTGGTGAGTGTTCTGCTGGTGGGGAAAGCTGTTCCACGGGTGTGAGGATTTGTGAGGTAGATAACAGGGTCTCAGAGAATACTGGGGTGAGGGGCAGGGGGGTCAAGTGAAGGGGGGAGGACAGGGAGGGTATGGGATGAAGGGGGAGGGAGGACCGGAAGCAAAAGGGGGAGGGGGGGACATGGTGGGAGAAGGGGAGGGGTAGCAGGGTGGGAATAGGGTGTGGGGGGGGGAGGGAGATTAGGCTTAGCATTTGAGTGGGGGCAGGGAGGGTTTGGTGTATGGGGGTTTTCTCTGCAGAAGAGGGTGGTGTGGTAGCCCTCCCCCCTGGTGTTACTGGGTAGCTGGTTGTGGGTTTCCCCCCTCACCTATGGGGATGATTTGTTGGGAGCTGTGATTTCCAGGTCTTCCCCTCTCGCTCTGCGCTTCTCTCTTGCTTCTGCCACCAAGGCTCTTCCCTTCCTTGTCCTGTCCCTCTGGAGGAATACTTTTTCTAATTCTCCCACCTGTTGCAGGTGGTTTTTCCTTGTCAGAATCGTCTCCTTTGTGTTCTCGTTTGCAAACACTATCTTTAACACACGGTCTTGGTCTTTGTTGTATCAGCCTAGCCTGAAAACCTTCTCAATTCTATGTTCATCCCCTTCTATCTCTAGTGTCTTCAGTATTTCATTTACTGCTGCGTTGTCCTTATCATTCCACTCTGTCCTGTTGGAGCCTTCCTGCTCTTTAATACCCACAGCTACCACTGACCTTTTTCTTTCCAGCAGCTGGATAGTGGAGCGTGCCGCTTCCTGTGAGTTGGCTGCTTTCATAGCCACCTCCATCATTGTGGATATTACTTCAGAGTTTTTTTATTATTTCTGCAAATGTTGCTTTTATGGTGGCATTCTCTTCCAGTATACTATTTCCACCTTTCCTCTGGATGATTTTCTGAGTCTCAGCATCAACACTGTTCTCTTTGAGGCTTCTAATCTCTTTTGCTGCTGCCAGCTCTCTTTTCATGTTGCTTATTTCATTCTTCATTTCCTGTGTAATTCCCTGCATCTCACTCTTGATATCCTCCAAATGCTGGGCAAACATTTCCTTCATTTCGTCACCTTGACTTTTCCCTGTTCCCCTATTTCCTCTGGCCATCATATTTCCCCCTGTTCCTGTTATGCTGTGATAGGATTTGTCAGGAAGAGGGCAAGCGGGGTGAGAGAGAGAGAGAGAGAGAGAGAGAGAGAGAGAGAGAGAGAGAGAGAGAGAGAGAGAGAGAGAGAGAGAGAGAGAGAGAGCTGGTGGGAGAGAGGGGTGAGAGAGAGAGGTGGGAGAGTGGGGTGAGAGAGACGGGTGAGAGTGGTTTAAGAGAGAGTGGTGAGAGAGAGGAGTGGAAAATAGTGGAATAGTGGGGTGAATAGTGAATAACGCACAATGACTTTGTGTGTTTGCGTGTGTATGTTTTTGTAGGGGGGGGGGATGCATGGGAAACTATGGGGTGGAAGGGGGCGGAGGTGGTCACTTCAGGTCAGGTGGTCAAGTGGTGGGAGAGGGTGCTGGAGATGGAGGAGGTCCCACTGTGTGGGAGGGTTCTGGGGGATAGGGGGAGGGGAATATCTGGTATGCTATAGAGGAAGTGAGAAAGAGGTGGGGGGTAATGCCTATGGAGTGTGTGCGTGTGTACTCACCTATATGTGCTTGCAGGATCGAGCATTGACTCTTGGATCCCGCCTAAGTACTTGCGTGCGTGTGGTTGCTGGTGGGTGCCCAGTGAGCCAAAATTGGTGGGTGGGGAGTGAGGAGTTGTCTTCAGATTACAGCAGGGGGGGGGTAATTAGCAGCTTATCTGCGTTCCCAGTGAGCTCACAGTTCTGACCTTGTTACTTGACTACCACTTACGATTTTATTATTGAAGGGAATGCCTTAGTGTTTGATATGATACCATATAAACCTTACACACTGTTGCAGATTTACAGAGAGACACTTACCAGCCAGCTCCCCGCGAGCACTCTCTCTAGGTGAATACACGTCGGGTCGTCGGTAATCCTGTGTGGTCTTCAGGTCTCCACTTGCGTCCCGGCTGGTGCGACTGATGCTTCCTCAAGAAGTCGATCTTCACTAGCTATCTTCTCTAAATTCACTAAGATAATTCACCACGAGATGTGATCAATGTGTTGCAATACAATGTCACTGTTCGATTTACACTGTCCCGATTCTCACTGCACAGTACACCCGCTCCCTTGAGGCCCTATTGTTCCATTGGTATACGCGGACCGTTGCTCCTATACGTCTGCTCCTTATCAAGGCTGACCCAAGACAAGTATCAGTGTCTGTTCTGACCCAAGATTAGGCTGTGTGTGTGTGTATGAGTGTTTGTGTGTACTCACTCACCTAGTACACACTTAGTTGTGATTGCAGGGGTTGAGCTCTGGCTCTTTGGTCCCGCCTCCAAGCTGTCAATTAACTGGTGTACAGGTTCCTGAGCCTACTGCGCTCTATCATATCTACATTTGAAACTGTGTATGGAGTGTAAACTGTGTATCAGGCTTCAGAGACTTCAGATAGCAGACACCATGACAATGGGAGGACCAAGAATAGTAGTAGCACTAATATATAACCCCCCACAAAATGACAGAAGACTCAGTCAAGAGTACGAAAACAACAACATGGCAGTTAACACTATAATTGAGAGGGCAGCCTCTGCTGCCTGTAGAAATAGATCCCACCTGCTCATCATGGTTGACTTCAATCACGGAAGGATTGACTGGGAGAACTAGGAACTGCATGGAGGCGAGGATACGTGGAGAGCCAAACTACTGGAGGTGGTGACTAGAAACTTTTCAACCCAACATGTCGGAGAACCCACAAGGATGAGAGGAAATGACGAACCAGCGAGACTCGACCTGATTTTCACTCTGAACGACTCCGACATAAGAGAAATCGGTTTTTAGGCCCCAGTAGGAATGAGAGACCACAGTGTACTGGTGTTTGAGTACCTGATTGAACTCGAGGAGGGATACCGAAACCAAAAGGTTAGCATACCAAAAGAGAAACTATGAGGAGATAAGAAAATTCCTAACAGAAATAGCATGGGAAACAGAGTTCAGGGGAAACACGGTCCAAGATATGATGGACTACATCATGCAGAAGTGCAAGGACGCAGCAAACAAGTTTGTCCCCGTCCAAAAGGAAAACAGTAAAATGAAGATGAGAAACCCATGGTTTAATCAGAGATGTAGGCTAGCTAAACAGTAAAGTAAAAGGGCATGAAGAAACTATAGGAATAAGAGGACACTGGTGAGCAGAGAAAGATACCAGAATGCCAGGAATGAATGTCAGGATGAGAAGAGAGGAAGAAAGACAATACGAAAATGACATCGCAAGCAAGGCAAAGACTCAGCCTAAATTGCTGCATAGCCACATCAGGAGAAAAACAACAGTAAAGGAACAGGTTATGAAATTAAGGATAGGGGCAGAAGGATTCACTACAAACGACAAGGAAGTGTGTGAGGAACTGATTAAGAAATTCCAGGTCTTCACTTCAGAGCAATGAGAAATTCCAGAGATAAGAAAGGGAATAGCTAACCAGGAACCACTGGAAGAGTTTGAGATTACCAGCGGGGAAGTAAGGAAGTGTTTACTAGAGATGGATGTGACAAAGGCTATATATAGGCCCAGATGGAATCTCCCCTTGGATACTGAAGAGAGGAGCAGAAGAACTGTGCCTACCACTCTCCATAGTGTATAACAAATCACTGGCAACAGGGAAACTGCCAGAAATTTGGAAAGCAGCTAACGTAGTCCTGATATACAAGAAAGGGAATAGACAGGAGGCACTGAATTACAGGCTGGTGTCCCTAACCTGCATACCATGCAAGCTGATGAAGAAGATTGTGCGAAGAAAGCTAGTGGAGCATCTGGAGCGAAAGAACTTTGTAGCACAGCACCAACATGGATTCAGGGATGGCAGGTCCTGCCTCACAGGGTTACTTGATTTCTATGACCAGGCAACAAAAATCAGGCAAGAAAGAGAAGGGTGGGCAGACTGCATATTTTTGGATTGTCAGAAAGCCTTTGATACAGTGCCACACAAGAGGCTAGTGAAAAAGCTGGAGATGCAGGCTGGAGTAAAAGGGAAGATACTCCATTGGATAAAGGAGTACCTAAACAACAGGAGACAACGAGTCTGTGTGAGGCGTGAGGTCTCATATTGGCGAGACGTTACAAGTGGAGTCCCGCAGGGGTCAGTCCTTGGACCTATACTGTTTCTGGTATATGTAAATGATCTCCCAGAGTGTATAGATTCGTTTCTCTCAATGTTTGCCGATGATGCAAAAATTCTGAGGAGGACTGAAACAGAGGATGATAGTAGGAGGCTACAAGATGACCTAAACAGACTGAGTGAATGGTCCAACAAATGGCTGTTGAAGTTCAACCCGAGTAAATGCAAAGTAATGAAACTAGGCAGTGGAAACAGGAGGCCAGACACAGGATACAGAATAGGAGATGAAGTAGTTAATGAAACAGACAGAGAGAAAGATCTAGGAGTTGATATCACACCAAACCTGTCGCCTGAAGCCCACATTAAAAGAATAACGTCTGCGGCATATGCGAGGCTGGCTAACATCAGAACAGCGTTCAGGAACCTGTGTAAGGAATCATTCAGAATCTTGTATACCACATATGTAAGACCAATCCTGGCGTATGCGGCCCCAGCATGGAGCCCGTACCTTGTCAAGCACAAGACGAAGCTGGAAAAAGTCCAAAGGTATGCTTCTAGACTAGTCCCAGAACTAAGAGGCATGAGTTATGAGGAAAGGCTGCGGGAAATGCACCTTACGACACTGAAAGACAGAAGAGAAAAGGGGGGGACATGATCACAACCTACAAAATCCTCAGGGGAATTGACCGGGTAAACAAGGATAAACTATTCAACACTGGCGGGACGCGAACAAGGGGACACAGGTAGAAACTGAGTACCCACATGAGCCATAGGGACGTTAGAAGGAACTTTTTCAGTGTCAGAGTAGTTAACGGATCGAATGCATTAGGCAGTGATGTGGTGGAGGCTGACTCCATACACAGTTTTAAATGTAGATATGATAGAGCCCAGTAGGCTCAGGAATCTGTACACCAGTTGACTGACAGTTGAGAGGCGGGACCAGAGCCAGAGCTCAACCCCCGCAAGCACAAATAGGAGAGTACACACACAGGGGAGGAAGACGAAGGTGAAAACTTCCTGGAATCTTCTTCTTCCTGGCTTCGTCTTCGTCACACATCTTCTTCCTGGCTTCGTCTTCGTCACACATCTTCTTCCTGGCTTCGTCTTCGTCACACATCTTCTTCCTGGCTTCGTCTTCGTCACACATCTTCTTCCTGGCTTCGTCTTCGTCACACATCTTCTTCCTGGCTTCGTCTTCGTCACACACACACATATTGCAAGGAACTCTATAAGAAATCCCAGGAAGTCTTCACATCAGAATAAGGAGAAGTCCCAGAGATAATGGAGGGAATATCAAACCAGACACCACTAGAGGAGTTTGAGATTACCAGTTGGGAGGTGAGGAAGCATCTGCTAGATTTGGACGTGACAAAGGCTATATAGGCCCGGATAGAATCTCACCATGTATTCTGAAGGAAGGAGCAGAAGCTCTGTGCCTACCACTCTCGGTGTAGAACAAGTCACTGGTAACAGGTGAACTGCCAAAAATTTTTAAGACGGCCAATGTAGTCCCAATATACAAGAAAGGGTATTAGGCAGGTGGCACTGAACTACAGGCCAGTGTCCCTAACTTGCATTCCATGCAAGATGATGGCAAAGATTGTGCGAAAAAAGCTAGTGGAACATCCGGAGCGGAAGAAATTTGCAACACAACATCAGCATGGGTTCAGAGATGCAAATCATGCCTAACAGGATTAATTGTATTCAATGGCCAGGCAACAAAAATCAGGCAATCTTGAGGTTATCTTGAGATGATTTCGGGGCTTTTAGTGTCCCCGCGGCCCAGTCCTCGGCCAGGGCTCCACTCCCAGGAAGCAGCCCGTGACAGCTGACTAACACCCAGGTCCCTTTTTTACTGCTAGGTAACAGGAGCATAGGGTGAAAGAAACTCTGCCCATTGTTTCTCGCCGGCGCCTGGGATCGAACCCAGGACCACAGGATCACAAGTACAGCGTGCTGTCCGCTCGGCCGACCGGCTCCCGTCCAAGAGAGAGACGGCTGGGCAGACTGCATATTCCTGGACTGCCAGAAAGCGTTTGACACAGTACCACATAAGAGACTAGTGCACAAACTGGAGATGCCGGCAGGAGTGAATGGGAAGGTACTCCACTGGATAAGAGAGTAGCTAAGCAACAGGACACAGCGAGTCACCGTGAGGGGTGAGGTCTCGGAATGGCGGGAAGTCACCAGTGGAGTCCCACAGGGATCAGTCCTTGGACCTATACTGTTTCTGACATACATAAATGATCTCCTAGAAGGAATTGACTCGTTCCTCTCGATGTTTGCTGATGATGCAAAAATTATGAGGAGGATCAAGAGAGAGGAGAATGGTATGAGGCTACAAGATGACCTAGACAAACTGAAGGAATGATCCGACAAATGGCTACTAAAGTTCAACCCAAGTAAATGTAAGATAATGAAACTAGGAGGAGGAACTAGTAGGTCACTCACTGGATACCATATGGGAGACGAAGTTCTTCACCAAACGGACAGAGAGAAAGATCTAAGAGTTGATATTACGCCAAAGCTGTCTCCCGAAGCTCACATCAAAAAGAATAACATCAGCGGCCTATGCGAGGCTGGCTAACATCAGAACTGCTTTCAGAAACCTGTGTAAGGAATCCCTCAGAACCTTGTATACCATATTTGTAAGGCCAATCCAGGAGTATGCGGCCTCAGCGTAGAGCCCGTACCTTGTCAAGCACAAGACGAAGCTGGAGAAAGTTCAGAGGTATGCCACTAAGCAAGTCGGAGAACTAAGAGGCATGAGTTATGAGGACTGACTACGTGAACTGCATCTCACGTCGCTGGAAGACAGAAAAGCTAGGGGTGACATTATCACCACATTGAAAATTCCCAGGAGAATTGACAGGGTGGACAAGGATGGATTATTTAACACGGGTGGTACACGCACAAGGGGAACACAGGTGGAAGCTGAGTACCCAAATGAGCCACAGAGACATTAGAAAGAACTTTTTCAGTGTCAGAGTAGTTAATAAATGGAATGCACTAGGAAGTGATGTGGTGGAGGCTGACTCCATACACAGTTTCAAATGTAGACATGATAGAGCCCAGTGTTGGAAATAACCAACAGTTTCATACTTCTCTTGTATTTTTATACAACATTTGTATTAACCACAAGTAGTTACTAAAATTACTAATTTGTAGAATTAATCATCATGATTATAATAGCCATATCGCCAGATTGTTCCTAGTCAGAGTGACGACGTGAGGAACGACGGCTCAAACATGAATCTCTCCATATTTAGTTGTATCTAAACAGAGTTTAGTTAATTACATTCCTTTACTAAGGATAATCGTTTATATATATGATTATTTACATAGCATATTATCGCTTACTGAACTCGTTCATTTAGGTGTTTTAATAAATACAGTAGAAATTATAATAGTATAAAACGATTTATATGAAATTTCTTAATGCAGTCTTAATAAGCTGATTTACATTGTGTAAAAATATATTGCACCTTAATACATTTATTTGTGACATAAACACTTGTCACAGTTCCTTACTTTCCCTGATTAATTATAAGTAAAATAAAATACATTAAGCTCGAGAATACTTTGAGCGTTCTGCGCATGCGTATCGCAGTCAGAGAGGAAGGAGACGCCACTCGGTGTGGACGACGCCACGCTGACCATCGTGCGTGCAGAGAGAGACGCCATAGCAAACAATTTGCTCAGTTTCTATTCGTTCTTACATTTATAAGAACGTTGCTACGTTAAATTGGCAATCAAGAGCCGTGTCCCAGAACTAGTATAACTGCAATTCCATAGTCAACGCCTTTCACGCAGCAGCTGGAGGATGAAGGATTGCACAGCTCTCTCTATCAATGGACACGCGGATCGGCAACTATTATTTCCTTTATGTTTTCATGTGACCACAGTAAACATTTAGGCTAGTTGTCGTTAGGCCGAATGCAAATTAACAAAATCTCGTACGTTTCCTCTTGAGCAGTTTTTATAACTCAGGAAATATATTCATTATTCCTGTAGAAGAATTTTACAGTGTTGAACATATATATCAATTATTTTCCTATAGGAAGAATTCCTTAATCTAGGACGTACCTGTTGTTCATTACGTAGAAGATTTCTACAATGTAATTGCCTTCCAGCTCCCGAGTCCACGTCACCCGAGGTGTTAGGCTTCCCCACCAACACGTGCAACAATTTGCCCGATGCAACACGTCGTCGGTGGAGCGTGGCAACCAATTACACCTCTCTAGATTTACAGCTAAACTGTTAAAGTTTATTTGTAACAATAATCATGTAGTTATATTAATGATCTAATGAGATCAGTTATACTAACCCACTAATTTACCATATACTATTCAATATTACAGTAGTATATTGAGGTACATTTACCTCCAACTAATTATTATATGATCAATTTTATTTACTTTCCTATTATGATTAATCTGGCGAAGAACCAGCGCCAGAATAATGCTACGGATGTATTAATCTTTTAGCATGTAACCCCCCAAATTTGGATGAGTGAATTTGACTCATAATACAGTACCTTTAATATTCAATGTAATATTAATTTAAACCTCCAAAGGACAATAGTTCATGGAGTAAAATATTTAACCACTTGCTCTACCCTTGTTTTCTAACTTTTTCTCAAAAAGTGGTGGTCCTTCGTAGCTATCGAATTAGCATTAATTTTAATGATTTAAATGAGTAAAGTAACACCCAGTAGGCCCAGGAATCTGTACACCAGTTGATTAACGGTTGAGAGGCGGGGCCAAAGAGCAAGAGCTGAACCCCGCAACCACAACTAGGTGAGCACACACACACACAGTTGAGAGGCGGGACCAAAGTGCCAAAGCTCAACCCCCGCAAGCACAAATAGGTGAGTACACACACACACACACACACACACACACACACACACACACACACACACACACACACACACACACACACACACACACACACACACACACACACACACACACAATTAGGTGAGTACACACACACACGCTCGCAGCAAGGCAAAGACTCAACCTAAATTGCTGCACAGGCACTTCAGGAGAAAAACAACAGTAAAGGAACAGGTAATGAATATAAGGATAGGGGCAGAAGGATTCCCTACAAACGACAAGGAAGTGTGTGAGGAACTGAATAAGATATTCTAGGAGGTCTTCACCTTAGAGCAAGGAGAGATTCCAGAGATAAGAGAGGGAATAGTTAACCAGGAACCACTGGAAGAGTTTGAGATTACCAGCGGGGAAGTAAGGAAGTATTTACTAGAGTTGGATGTGACAAAGGCTATAGGCCCAGATGGAATCTCCCCTTGGATACTGAAGGAAGGAACAAAAGAACTGTGCCTGCCACTCTCCATAGTGTATAACAAATCACTGGCAACAGGAGAACTGCCAGAAATTTGGAAAGCAGCTAACGTAGTCCCGATATACAAGAAAGGGGATAGACAGGAGGCACTGAACTACAGGCCAGTGTCCCTAACCTGCATACCATGCAAGCTGACGGAGAAGGTTGTGCGAAGAAAACTAGTGAAACATTTGGAGCGAAGGAACTTTGTAACACAGCATCAACATGGGTTCATGGATTGCAAGTCATGCCTCACAGGGCTAATTGAATTCTACGACCAGGCAACAAAAATCAGGCAAGAAAGAGAAGGGTGGGCAGACTACATATTTTTGGATTGTCAAAAAGCCTTTGATACAGTACCACACAAGAGGCTAGTGAAAAGCTGGAGATGCAGGCTGGAGTGAAAGGGAAGGTACTCCATTGGATAAGTAACAGAAGACAACGAGTCTGTGTGAGGGGTGAGGTCTCAGATTAGCGAGACGTTACAAGTGGAGTCCCGCAGGGGTCAGTCCTTGGACCTATACTGTTTCTGGTATATGTAAATGATCTCCCAGAGGGTATAGACTCGTTTCTCTCAATGTTTGCCGATGATGCAAAAATTATGAGGAGGATTGAAACAGAGGATGATAGTAGGAGGCTACAAGATGACCTAGACAGACTGAGTGAATGGTCCAACAAATGGCTGCTAAAGTTTAAGCCGAGTAAATGCAAAGTAATGAAACTAGGCAGTGGAAACAGGAGGCCAGACACAAGATACAGAATAGGAGATGAAGTACTTAATGAAACGGAAAGAGAGAAAGATCTAAGAATTAATATCACACCAAACCTGTCTCCTGAAGCCCACATAAAAAGAATTACGTCTGCGACATATGCGAGGCTGGCTAACATCGGAACAGCCTTCAGGAACCTGTGTAAGGAATCGTTCAGAATCTTGTACTCCACATACGTAAGACCAATCCTGGAGTATGCGGCCCCAGCATGGAGCCCATACCTTGTCAAGCACAAGACGAAGCTGGAAAAAGTTCAGAGTTATGCCACTAGAGTGGTCCCAGAACTAAGAGGCATGAGTTACGAGGAAAGGCTGCGGGAAATGCTCCTAACGACACTGGAAGACAGAAGAGTGAGGGGAGACATGATCACTACCTACAAAATCCTCAGAGGAATTGACAGGGTAGACAAAGATAAACTATTCAACACTTGCGGTCCGCGAACAAGGGGACACTGAGTACCCAAATGAGCCATAGGGACGTTAGAAATAACTTTTTCAGTGTCAGAGTAGTTTACGGGTGGAATGCATTAGGCAGTGATGTGGTAGAGGCTGACTCCATACACAGTTTTAAATGTAGATATGATAGAGCCCAGTAGGCTCAGGAATCTGTACACCAGTTGATTGACATTTGGGAGGCGGGCCCAAAGAGCCAAAGCTCAACCCCCGCAAACACGACCTTCCAGAGGGTATAGACTCATTCCTCTTAATGTTTGCTGACGTTGCAAAAATTATGAGAAGAATCAAAACAGATGAAGATAGACAGAGACTACAGGACGACCTGGACAAACTGGAGGAATGGTCTAGAAAATGGCTGCTAAAGTTCAACTCAGGAAAGTGTAAAGTAATGAAATTAGGCGAAGGGAGCAGAAGGCTGAACACAAGGTATCATCTGGGAGGTGGAATCCTACAAGAGTCAAATAGAGAGAAAGATCTGGAGGTCGATATCACACCGAACATGTCCCCAGAGGCCCACATCAAAAGGATGTCATCAGCGGCATATGCTAGATGGCCAATATAAGAACTGCCTTTAGAAACTTGTGTAAGGAATCGTTCAGGACCCTTGTATACCACTTATGTAAGACCAATCCTGGAGTATGCAGCTCCAGGCTGGAGTCCATACCTCGTTAAACACAAGACGAAGTTAGAGAAGATTCAGAGGTATTCCACCAGACTGGTCCCGGAACTGAGAGGAATGAGTTACGAGGAAAGGCTAAGGGAGCTGACCCTCACAACCCTTGAAAACAGAAGAGTAAGGGAGACATGATAACCACCTACAAAATTCTCAGGGGAATTGACAGTGTGGACAAAGACAAACTCTTTAGTGCGGGTGGAACACGAACAAAGGGACACAGGTGGAAACTTAGTACCCAGATGAGCCACAGAGACGTTACAAAGATTTTTTTCAGTGTCAGGGTAGTTAACAAATGGAATGCATTAAGTAGTGTTGTGGTGGAGGCTGACTCCATACACAGTTTCAAATGTAGATATGATAGAGCCCAATAGGCTCAGGAATCTTTACACCAGTTGATTGACAGTTGAGAGGCGGGACCAAAGAGCCAGAGCTCAACCCCCGCAAACACGACTAGGTGAGTACACACACACACACACACACACACACACACACACACACACACACACACACAGACCCAAGCAGGCCTGAGGAAGACCTAAGCCCTCCACCCCCCACCCCACCTCCCCCTGAACCCCTGGCAACTACCTCACAGGAGGAGGAGCCTACCCAAGTAGCAAGGACCATAGAACAACCTCCTACACTTGTAGGGAGTGTGGGTGAAATTGGATATAAGAAAGTGAGCTTCAAGGTAATGTACTCAAACATTGATGGGATTACCAATAAAGCAAGTGAACTGGCAGAAAGGGTGCAAGAAGAAAACCCTGATGTAATAGGACTAACAGAAACAAAATTGTCAGGAGTCATAACAGATGCTGTGTTTCCAAAGGACTACTATATAGTAAGGAAAGAGAGGGAAGGGAGAGGAGGTGGAGGAGTGGCCCTGCTGATAAGGAAGGACTGGAGTTTTGATGAGATGGAAATTCCGGGCTGTGACGGATTCAGAGATTACATAACAGGAACTATAACAATGGGTGGACCTAAGATAATAGTGACAGTCATTTACAACCCTCCCCTAAATGACAGAAGACCTAGACAGGAGTTTGATAGGAACAACATGGCAACTATTAATATAATAGAGAGAGCAGCTTCAGTTGCCTGCAGGAATGGCTCAAGACTCTTAATCATGGGTGATTTCAACCATGGAAAGATAGACTGGGAGAATGGGGACCCACATGGTGGTGCAGATACGTGGCGAGCTAAACTCTTGGAAGTGGCAACAAGGAATTTTCTGAGTCAGCATGTCAAGGAACCCACAAGAATGAGAGGCAATGATGAACCAGCTAGACTCGACTTAATATTCACCCTAAATGAGTCAGAAATAAGGGAAGTCAAAGTTGAAGCCCCCATAGGAATGAGTGACCACAGTGTACTGACCTTTGAGTACTTGGTGGAGGTAGGGATAACCTATCCAAGGATGGGAGTGGAGGGGAAAAGACTGAATTACCGAAGAGGAAAATATGACGAGATGAGGAACTTCCTAATGGGAATACCATGGGAAACAGAACTTAGAGACAAGAATGTGCAGGTCATGATGGATATTGTCACCCAAAAGTGCCAGGAAGCTGCAGACAGGTTTATCCCCGTCCAAAAGGAGAAAAACGAAAAACAACAGAAAAACCCATGGTTCAACCAGGAATGTAAGGTAGCGAAACAACTGAGTAAAAGAACATGGAGAAACTACAGAAATAACAGAACACCAGAGAGCAGGGAGAGGTACCAGAGGGCCAGAAATGAGTACATCAGAGTGAGGAGGGAAGCAGAGAGACAGTTTGAAAATGACATCGCGAGTAAAGCCAAGACCCAACCAAAGCTGCTCCACAGCCATATCAGGAGGAAAACAGCAGTGAAGGAACAAGTGATGAAGCTGCGGAAAGGGGAGAACAGATACACAGAGAATGACAAGGAGGTGTGTGAAGAACTCAACAAGAGATTCCAGGAGATCTTCACAATAGAACAAGGAGAAGCCCCTGCACTAAATGAGGAGGCGGCAACCTTGGAAACCTTGGAGGAATTTGACCTCACCAGTGATGAGGTCAAAAGGTGTCTGCTGGAGCTAGATGTGACAAAGGCTGTTGGGCCTGATAGAATCTCACCATGGATACTAAAGGAAGGTGCAGAAGCACTAAGTGTGCCACTCTCTATGGTGTATAACAGGTCACTGGAAACAGGAGACTTACCAGAAAGTTGGAAGACAGCTAACGTGGTCCCAATATACAAAAAGGGTGACAGGCAAGAGGCACTGAATTACAGGCCAGTTTCCTTAACTTGTATACCATGCAAGGTGCTGGAGAAGATCGTGAGGAAAAGGCTCGTAGAGCATCTGGAGGGAAATAACTTTGTAACGCACCACCAACATGGGTTCAGAGATGGTAAATCGTGCCTCACAGGGTTAATTGAATTTTATGACCAGGCAACGAAAATTAGGCAGGAAAGAGAAGGGTGGGCCGACTGCATTTTCCTGGATTGCCAAAAAGCCTTCGACACAGTACCCCATAAAAGGCTGTTAAAAAAGTTGGAGCAACAGGCAGGAGTAAAAGGGAAGGTGCTCCAGTGGATAAGGGAGTACTTAAGCAACAGGAAACAGCGAGTAACGGTGAGGGGGAAGACATCAGAGTGGCGAGATGTCACCAGCGGAGTCCCACAGGGCTCAGTACTTGGACCCATCCTGTTTCTAATATATGTGAACGATCTTCCAGAGGGTATAGACTCATTCCTCTCGATGTTTGCTGATGATGCAAAAATTATGAGAAGAATCAAGACGGATGAAGATAGACAGAGACTACAGGATGACCTGGATAAACTGGAGGAATGGTCTAGAAAATGGCTGCTGAAGTTCAACTCTGGAAAGTGTAAGGTGATGAAATTAGGCGAAGGGAGCAGGAGGCTGAACACAAGGTATCATCTGGGAGGGGAAATCCTGCAAGAATCAAATAGAGAGAAGGATCTGGGGGTTGATATCACACCGAACCTGTCCCCAGAGGCCCACATCAAAAGAATATCATCAGCGGCATATGCTAGACTGGCCAACATAAGAACTGCCTTCAGAAACTTGTGTAAGGAATCTTTCAGAACCCTGTATACCACTTATGTAAGACCAATCCTGGAGTATGCAGCTCCAGCCTGGAGTCCATACCTAGTTAAACACAAGACAAAGTTAGAGAAGATTCAGCGGTATGCCACCAGGCTCGTCCCGGAACTGAGAGGATTGAGCTACGAGGAAAGGCTAAAGGAGCTGAACCTCACATCCCTGGAAAACAGAAGAGTAAGGGGAGACATGATAACCACCTACAAAATTCTCAGGGGAATTGACAGGGTGGACAAAGACAAACTCTTCAGCACGGGTGGGACACGAACAAGGGGACACAGGTGGAAACTTAGTACCCAGATGAGCCACAGAGACGTTAGAAAGAATTTTTTCAGTGTCAGAGTAGTTAATAAATGGAATGCACTAGGAAGTGATGTGGTGGAGGCTGACTCCATACACAGTTTCAAATGTAGGTATGATAGAGCCCAGTAGGCTCAGGAATCTGTACACCAGTTGATTGACAGTTGAGAGGCGGGACCAAAGAGCCAAAGCTCAACCCCCGCAAGCACAATTAGGTGAGTACAATTAGGTGAGTACACACACGCACACACACACACACACACACACACACACACACACACACACACACACACACACACACACACACACACACACACACACACACACACACACACACACGATAGATTGGGAAACGAGGAATCCCTATTGCAGGGAGGAGACCTGGGGAGCGAAGCTGGTAGACGTTATTGACAGGAATTTCCTAACACAGCATGTGAAGGAAGACACTAGGGAAAGAGGAGGGGATACGCCCAGCCTATTAGAGCTCATCTTCACTCAGAATGTAGAAGACATCGAGCAGTTGGAACATGAAATACCACTAGGAGCTAGTGACCATTGTGTCCTAGTCTTTGACTACATGATGGAGCTTAAAATTGTGACCAAAGGACAAGAGGTCCGAGTAAGGAGACTTGATTACAGAAAAGGGGACTACAGGAGGATAAGGGACTACCTGGGAGAAGTGCAGTGGGAGGAAGAAATTAGAGCAAAAACAGTCCAAGATATGATGAACTAAGTCATATGGAAATGCAAGGAGGCTGAAGAGAGATTTATTCCAACAATAAAGGAAAAAAGCAGGAGGGAATATAATAACCCATGGTTTAATAGACAGTGTCAGGAAGCAAAGGTGAGAAGCAGGAGGGAGTGGAGGAAGTACAGAAGACAAAGGACAGAGGACAACAGGATTAGATGTAACAGAGCTAGGAATGATTACATTAACATAAGACGAGTGTCGGAAAGAAATTATGAGAATGATATTGCAATCAAAGCGAAAAAGCAACCTAAATTACTACATAGCCATATAAGAAGGAAAATGTCGGTAAATGACCAAGTGACAAGACTGAGGAAAACAGAAGAGGCATATACAGAAAGTGACAAGGAAATCTGTGAGGTACTGAATGCAAGTTTCCATGGAGTGTTCACAACCGAGCCTGAGCAGCTCCCATTGTTAGAAGAGATTACTCTAGATGACAGACTATCAGATATAGAGGTGACAGCAGAGGAGGTAATGAAACAGTTGACAATACTGGATGCAAATAAAGCTGTTGGACCAGACAAATTATCACAGTGGATACTAAAAGAGGCAGCGCAGGCTCTCAGCGTGCCGCTGGCAATGATCTTTAATGAGTCACTTATGTCGGGAGAATTGCCCAGTTGCAGGAAGAAGGCAAATGTCGTACCGATTTTCAAGAAAGGTGATAGGGAGGAGGCACTTAACTACAGACCCGTATCACTGACAAGCATCCCCTGCAAAATACTTGAAACAATAATTAGGCTAAGACTTGTTGAGCACCTGGAGAGCATTGGGTTTGTAAACAAGCACCAACATGGGTTCTGGACAGGGAAATCATGCCTAACAAACCTTTTAGAATTCTATGATAAAGTAACAAGGATAAGGCAGGACAGAGAAGGCTGAGCAGACTACATATTTCTTGACTGCCAAAAGGCCTTTGATACAGTACCGCACATGAGACTGCTATACAAACTTGAAAGGCAGGCAGGAGTAAGCGGAAAGGCCCTAGCATAGGTGAAGAACTACCTAACAGGAAGGAGCCAGAGGGTAATAGTAAGGGGCGAGAAGTGGCGAACACTTGTTACTGGCGAACAGTAACAAGTGGAGTACCTCAAGGATCGGTGCTGGGACCAACCCTCTTTCTAATTTACGTAAATGATATGTTTACAGGAGTGGAATCATACATGTCAATGTTTGCGGATGACGCCAAATTAATGAGAAGAGTTGTGACAGACGAGGATTGTAGGATCCTCCAAGAGGACTTAAACAGGTTGCAGAGATGGTCAGGGAAATGGCTACTGGAGTTCAACACCAGTAAATGTAAAGTTATGGAAATGGGATCAGGTGATAGGAGACCAAAGGAACAGTACACAATGAAGGGGAACTGCCTACCTGTAACGATTCGAGAAAGAGACCTGGGAGTGGATGTGACGCCTAATCTAACTCCTGAGGCACATATAAACAGGATAACGACTGCAGCGTACTCTACACTGGCGAATATTAGAACTTCATTCAGAAACCTAAATGAGGAGGCTTTTAGGGCGCTTTACACTGCCTACGTGAGACCCGTCTTAGAGTATGCCGCGCCATCATGGAGCCCCCGCCTGAAGAAACAAATAAGGAAACTGGAGAAGGTTCAGAGGTTTGCGACGAGGCTTGTCCCAGAGTTACGAGGGATGGGATATGAAGAGCGTCTGAGGGAACTGAATCTTACGACACTAGAGAAAAGAAGGGAGAGAGGAGATATGATAGGGACATATAAAATACTCAGGGGAATTGACAAAGTGGAAATAGATGAAATGTTCGCACGTAATAATAAGAAGTGTACATGGGGGACATGGGTGGAAACTGGAAACTCAGATGAGTCACAGAGATGCTAGGAAGTTTTCTTTTAGCGTGAGAGTAGTGGAAAAATGGAATGCACTTGGGGAACAGGTTGTGGAAGCAAACTATATTCATACTTTTAAAATTAGGTATGATAGGGAAATGGGACAGGAGTCATTGCTGTAAACAACCGATAGCTGGAAAGGCGGGATCCAAGAGTCAATGCTCGATCCTGCAAGCACAAATAGGTGACTACACACACACCATCATGGCAGGGGGAAAGCATCAGCCAACATGTCAAGGGTCCCACAAGAGTGAGAGGCAATGACGAACCAGCTAGACTTGACCTGATATTCACCCTGAATGAGTCAGAAATAAGGGAAGTCAAATTTGAAGCCCCATAGGAATGAGTGACCACAGTGTATTGTGATTTGAGTATGTGGTGGAGGTAGGGATAACCTATCCAAGGATGGGATTGGAAGGGAAAAGACTAAATTACCGAAGAAGAAAATATGACGAGATGAGGAACTTCCTCGGGGGAATACCATGGGAAACAGAACTCAGAGAGAAGACTGTACAGGATATGATGAACTACGTCACCCAGAAGTGTCAGGAAGGTGCAGACAGGTTTATCCCAGTACAAAAGGAGAAAAACGAAAAACAACAGAAGAATCTATGGTTCAATCAGGAATGTAAGGTAGCATATCAGTTGAGTACAAGAACATGGAGAAACTAAGGAATAACAGAATCTGTTATTCCTGTAATTTCAGACAGCGATACAGAGAGAGATATTAGAGGGCCAGATATGAGTACATCAGAGTGAGGAGAGAAGCAGAGAGTATGAAAATGACATCACAAGTAAAGCTAAGACCCAACCAAAACTGCTCCACAGCCACACCAGGAGGAAAACAGCAGTGAAGGAAAAAGTGATGAAACTGAGAAAATGAGAGAACAGATACACAGAAAATGACAAGGAGGTGTGTGAAGAACTCAAAAAGAGATTCCAGGTCTTTACAATAGAACAAGAAGAAGCCCTAGGACTAAATGAGGAGGAAGCAAACCAAGTAACCTTGGTGGAATTTCAGCTCACTAGTGATGAGGTCAAAAAGAATCTGAGCTGTCACATTGGAGCTGAATGTGACAAAGGCTGTTGTTCCTGGCGGAATCTCACCGTGGATACTAAAGGAAGGTGCAGAAGCACTAAGTGTATCACTTTCTATGGTGTATAACAGGTCACTGGAAACAGGAGACCTACCGGAAAGTTGGAAGACAGTTAATGTAGTCCCAATATACAAAAAAGGTGACAGGCAAGAGGCACTGAACTACAGGCCAGTTTCCCTAACTTGTATACCATGCAAGGTGATGGAGAAGATCGTTAGGAAAAGGCTCGTAGTGCACCTGGAGAGAAACAGCTTTGTAACACACCACCAGCATGGGTTCAGAGATGGTAAATCGTGCTGCACAGGCCTAATAGAATTCTATGACCAAGCAACAAAAGTTTGGCAAGAAAGGGAAGGGTGGGCAGACTGCATTTTCTTGGACTATCAGAAAACCTTTGACACAGTACCCCATAAAAGGCTGTTACAAAAGTTGGAGCAACAAGCAGGAGTAAAAGGTAAGGTGCTCCAGTGGATAAGGGAGTATCTAAGCAACAGGAAACAACGAGTAACTGTGAGGGGGGAGACATCAGAGTGGCGAGATGTCACCAGCGGAGCCCCACAGGGCTCTGTACTTGGACCCATCCTGTTTCTAATATATTTAAACGATCTTCCAGAGGGTATAGACTCATTCCTCTCAATGTTTGCTGATGATGCAAACATTATGAGAAGAATCAGCACAGATGAAGATAGACAGAGACTACAGGACGACCTGGACAAACTGGAGGAATGGTCCAGAAAATGGTTACTAAAGTTCAACTCAGGAAATTGTAAAGTTATCAAAATAGGCGAAGGAAACAAAGCTGAACACAAGGTACCATCTGGGAGGTGAAATCCTGTAAGAGTCAAATAGAGAGAAAGATCTGGAGGTTGATATCACACCGAATCTGTCCTCAGAGGACCACATCAAAAGGATATCATCAGTGGTATATGCTAGACTGGCCAATATAAAAACTGCCTTTAGAAACCAATCCATTCAAGTAAGGAATCATTCAGGACCCTGTATACCACTTATGTCAGACCAATCCTGGAATTTCCTGCTCCAGCCTGGAGCTCATACCTAGTTAAACACAAGACAGAGTTAGAGAAGATTCAGGGGTATGCCACCCGGAACTGAGAGGTATGAGCTACGAGGAGAGACAAAGGGAGTTGAACCTCATGTTCCTGGAAAACAGAAGAGGTAGGAAAGACATGACAACCACCTACAATATTCTCAGAGGAATTGAGAGGGGGGACAAAGACAAACTCTTCAGCACGGGTGGAACACGAACAAGGGGACACAGGTGGAAACTTAGTACCCAGATGAGCCACAGAGACGTTAGAAAGATTTATTTTCAGTGTCAGAGTAGTTAAAAAATGGAATGCACTAAGTAATGATGTGGTGAAGGCTGACTCCATACACAGTTTCAAATGTAGATATGATAGAGGCCAGTAGGCTCAGGAACCTGTTCACCAATTGATTGACAATTGAGAGGCGGGACCAAAGAGCCAGAGCTGTTTCGGCTGCGAGGACTTTCTCGTTCCTCTCTCTCTCCAGGTACGTCACGCCTCCTCCCCGTTACTGTAGGACCGCCTACAGTACCTCCGGGCGGTACTGTATCAAAGGCTTTCTGGCAGTCCAGAAATATGTCTATAAACGCGCATGCGTGTGTGTAACCTCACCCCAGCAAGGTGTACTCACCTACATATACTAGTCTAGATGACTCCATGACTCACTTCCGCCAGTGTTCCTGTGCTATTGTCTCCTCCTCCTCCTCTGCCATCATCGGCATCACTAACACGCGGCTCTTCCTGCTCTACCTGCGACCCACTTCCCGCCCACACCTCTAACTGTTATCCCACCTTCCATACTCTAGTCCGTAGAGCCTTCCGTGCCGCTCTAGCATGAACCATTCTTTCCAGGTCTGGTACCCGCCTCGTTACTTCCAGGTCTGGTACCCGCCTCGTTACTTCCAGGTCTGGTACCCGCCTCGTTACTTCCAGGTCTGGTACCCGCCTTGATACTTCCAGGTCTGGTACCCGCCTTGATACTTCCAGGTATGGTACCCGCCTTGATACTTCCAGGTCTGGTACCCGCCTCGCTGCTTCCAGGTCTGGTACCTGCCTCGTTACTTCCAGGTCTGGTACCCGCCTTGATACTTCCAGGTCTGGTACCCGCCTTGATACTTCCAGGTATGGTACCCGCCTCGCTGCTTCCAGGTCTGGTACCCGCCTCGTTACTTCCAGGTCTGGTACCCGCCTCGTTACTTCCAGGTCTAGTACCCGCCTCGTTACTTTCAGGTCTGGTACCGCCTCGTTACTTCCAGGTCTGGTACCCGCCTCGCTGCTTCCAGGTCTGGTACCCGCCTCGTTACTTCCAGGTCTGGTACCCGACTTGATACTTCCAGGTCTGGTACCCGCCTTGATACTTCCAGGTATGGTACCCGCCTCGCTGCTTCCAGGTCTGGTACCCGCCTCGTTACTTCCAGGTCTGGTACCCGCCTCGTTACTTCCAGGTCTGGTACCCGCCTCGTTACTTCGAGGTCTGGTACCCGCCTCGTTACTTCCAGGTTTGGTACCCGCCTCGCTGCTTCCAGGTCTGGTACCCGCCTCGTTACTTCCAGGTCTGGTA
Source organism: Procambarus clarkii (assembly GCF_040958095.1). Taxonomy (NCBI): domain Eukaryota; kingdom Metazoa; phylum Arthropoda; class Malacostraca; order Decapoda; family Cambaridae; genus Procambarus; species Procambarus clarkii. The sequence continues at coordinate 24,547,416 of NC_091229.1, read as the reverse complement.
CCCGCCTTGATACTTCCAGGTCTGGTACCCGCCTTGATATTCCAGGTATGGTTCCCGCTTCGCTGCTTCCAGGTCTGGTACCCGCCTCGTTACTTCCAGGTCTGGTACCCGCCTTGATACTTCCAGGTATGGTACCCGCCTTGATACTTCCAGGTCTGGTACCCGCCTCGTTACTTCCAGGTCTGGTGCCCGCCTTATTACTTCCAGGTCTGGTACCCGCCTTGATACTTCCAGGTCTGGTACCCGCCTTGATACTTCCAGGTATGGTACCCGCCTTGATACTTCCAGGTCTGGTACCCACCTCGTTACTTCCAGGTCTGGTTTCCACCTCGTTACTTCCAGGTCTGGTACCCGCCTCGTTCATTCATCGTAAGGTACACGCCTTGTTCCTTCAAAGTACCTTGCGGTTATCTTGCGATGATTTCGGGGCTTTGCGTCCCGGCGGCCCAGTCCTCGACCAGGCCTCCTTGTTCCTAAAATGATCAACTAGGCTGATCGTAGGACGCGGCTGCTCGCAGCCTGACGTATGAATCACAGCCTGGTTGATCAGGTATTCTTTGGAGGTGTTCATCAAGTTCTCTCTTGAACATTGTTAGGGGTCGGCCAGTTATGCCCCTTATGTGTACTGGAAGCGTGTTGAACAGTGTCGGGCCTCTGATGTTGATAGAGTTCTCTCTCAGAGTACCTGTTGCACCTCTGCTCTTCAATGGGGGTATTCTGCACATCCTGCCATGCCTTCTGGTCTCGTGTGATGTTATTTCTGTGTGCAGGTTTGGGACCAGCCCCTCTAATATTTTCCACGTGTAAATTATTATGTTTCTCTCCCGCCTGCGCTCAAGGGAATACAGATTTAGGCTCTTTAGTCGGTCCCAATAGTTTAGAAGTTTTACTGAGTGGATAATAACAGTAAAGGATCTCTGCACGCTCTCCAGGTCAGTAATCTCTCCAGCTTTGAAAGGGGCTGTCATTGTGCAGCAGTACTCCACTCTAGAGAGCACAAGCGTCTTGAAAAGTATCATCATCAGATAGCATCTCTAGTGAGAAAAGTTCTTGTTATCGAACCTGTCATTTTTCTTGCAGTTGTGATGGCTACTTTATTGTGTTCTTTGAAGGTAAGGTCTTCCGACATGAGTACACCCAAATGTTTTACATTGATTTTTCGTTCTACGTTATGATTTGCCTGAGTTTTGTACGTAGTTTCTGTTTTTATATTTTCATTTTGTTCCGTAGCGCATGAGCTGGAACTTATCTTCGTTAAATATCATTTTATTTTCTGTAGCCCCATTGAAAGACCTAATTTACATTTGATTGGAGGTTAGCTGTGTCCTCTATGTTGTCTTCTCTAATAAAAATCCTAGTGTCATTTGCAAAGGATGGTACAGTACTATAGGCTGTGTCCTTGTCTAATGTTCGATATGAGGATGAGAAAAAGTACTGGAGCAAGAACAGTACCCTGGGGGACTGAGCTCTTCACGGTTGATGGGCTGGATTTTATTTTGTTTACTGTTACACATTGGGTTCTGTTAGTCAGGAAATTGTAGATCCATCTCCCTATTTTTCCGGTAATTATTTTTGAACGCATTTTATGTGCAATAACACCATGGTCACATTTATCAAAAGCTTTTGCGAAATCTGTGTAAATTACATCAGCGTTTTGTTTGTCTTCCATGGCATTTAATGCCATGTCATAGTGGTCCAGCAACTGCGACAGGCAAGAGCGCCCTGTTCTGAAACAATGTTGCCCGGGGTTATGGAGATGCTGTGATTCCCTGTGTTTTGTGATCTTAATTTTTAGCACTGTTTTCAAAGATTTTTAGCACTGTGTTAAAGATTTTTAGCACTGTGTCAAAGAGGCCTGGTCGAGGACCGGGCCACGGGGACGCTAAGCCCGGCCTCAGGATAACCTCAAGATAACGTCTCAAGATAGATTAGCAATTTAAAAGCACTACAATCACCTTCTGTGGTTGATTGTTCAATAAATCCCTGAACTATATGTTAAACAGACCTCTCACCCTGTCCATGGAGGACAGAAGAAAATGTATATATGCTGATTAGCATTGTTAATGTGTGGCCACGACTGAGGTAGAGAGAAAGATTTTATCTCTTCCCCCTAACAAGTTTATCTCTCCGGATTACCTCTCCCCACCAAGGTTATCTCTGTTGTCCCTCATCCAGAAAGGTTATTTCTAATTGTTATCTCTTCCCCAGCAATGTTATCTGTCACTGTTATCTCTCCCCAGCAAGAGGATCGCTCATTGCTATCTCTCCCCTAGCAACGTTATCTCTCATTATTTTCTCTCCCACAGCAAGGTTATCTCTGACTGCTATCTCTCCCCAAGGTCAACTCTCCCCGTTATCTTCCCAGTTAGGTAGCTATCCCATTATCACCCCAGGTAGGTCCCACTTCACCCTGTTATCTCCCCAGGTTGCTCTTACCTCTCCCCCGTTATCTCCCCAGGTAGATCACACTCTCCCCCGTTATCTCCCCAGGTAGGTCACACCCCTCCCCTGTTATCTCCCCAGGTAGGTCACACCCCTCCCCCGTTATCTCCCCAGGTAGGTCACACCTCTCCCCCGTTATCTCCCCAGGTAGGTCACACCTCTCCCCCGTTATCTCCCCAGGTAGGTCACACCTCTCCCCCGTTATCTCCCTAGGTAGGTCACACCTCTCCCCCGTTATCTCCCCAGGTAGGTCACACCCCTCCCCCGTTATCTCCCCAGGTAGGTCACACCCCTCCCCCGTTATCTCCCCAGGTAGGTCACACCTCTCCCCCGTTATCTCCCCAGGTAGGTCACACCTCTCCCCCGTTATCTCCCCAGGTAGGTCACCCCTCTCCCCTCGTTATCTCCCCAGGTAGGTCACACCTCTCCCCCGTTATCTCCCCAGGTAGGTCACACCTCTCCCCCGTTATCTCCCCAGGTAGGTCACCCCTCTCCCCTCGTTATCTCCCCAGGTAGGTCACCCCTCTCCCCTCGTTATCTCCCCAGGTAGGTCACCCCCCCTCGTTATCTCCCCAGGTAGGTCACCCCTCTCCCCCCGTTATCTCCCCAGGTAGGTCACCCCTCTCCCCTCGTTATCTCCCCAGGTAGGTCACCCCCCCTCGTTATCTCCCCAGGTTGGTCACCCCTCTCCCCCCGTTATCTCCCCAGGTAGGTCACCCCTCTCCCCTCGTTATCTCCCCAGGTAGGTCACCCCCCCTCGTTATCTTCCCAGGTAGGTCACACCTCTCCCCCGTTATCTCCCGAGGTAGGTCACCCCTCTCCCCCCGTTATCTCCCCAGGAAGGTAGTACCCCCCTCCCCCCCACCTCCGTTCAATTCCCAAGCTCCATCCGTTAGTGTCACAAGACTACACAGTAAGAGGCCAGAAGGAAACTACAGCTACGTCCGCGTGAGTTCTCACGCTCTCAGCATCTTGAGGAGCCTGCTCTCAGACGCTGAGAGTCCCAGCCTGGACTCTCAGCCCCTAAGAGTCTCCAACCTGGACTCCTGGACACGTAACTGGTCAATCACTATATATCTCGACTTTTCTGGCCGGCCGCACTGGTGATCAGGTGCTTAGGATCAAGCGCTAATGGTCTCTGACTGTATAGCAATTAGGGATATGAGAAGGAGTTGGGATCTAGGCCGCTCAGCCAATCTGACCATTGGGGATCGAACGTGGACTTGGAGGAAGCGATCGTGGTCTCCGGTGGACCGAGGATAGCAAGGGGGGGGGAGGGGGTCCTGCAGGAGCTGGATAACAACAAGAGGAAGTCAGAGTGGGCACCAGGAAGTCAGGGTGGGCACCAGGAAGTCAGTGTGGGCACCAGGAAGTCAGTGTGGGCACCAGGAAGTCAGTGTGGGCACCAGGAAGTCAGTGTGGGCACCAGGAAGTCAGGGTGGGCACCAGGAAGTCAGTGTGGGCACCAGGAAGTCAGTGTGGGCACCAGGAAGTCAGTGTGGGCACCAGGAAGTCAGGGTGGGCACCAGGAAGTCAGGGTGGGCACCAGGAAGTCAGTGTGGGCACCAGGAAGTCAGTGTGGGCACCAGGAAGTCAGTGTGGGCACCAGGAAGTCAGTGTGGGCACCAGGAAGTCAGGGTGGGCACCAGGAAGTCAGGGTGGGCACCAGGAAGTCAGTGTGGGCACCAGGAAGTCAGGGTGGGCACCAGGAAGTCAGTGTGGGCACCAGGAAGTCAGGGTGGGCACCAGGAAGTCAGGGTGGGCACCAGGAAGTCAGTGTGGGCACCAGGAAGTCAGGGTGGGCACCAGGAAGTCAGTGTGGGCACCAGGAAGTCAGGGTGGGCACCAGGAAGTCAGGGTGGGCACCAGGAAGTCAGTGTGGGCACCAGGAAGTCAGGGTGGGCACCAGGAAGTCAGTGTGGGCACCAGGAAGTCAGGGTGGGCACCAGGAAGTCAGGGTGGGCACCAGGAAGTCAGTGTGGGCACCAGGAAGTCAGGGTGGGCACCAGGAAGTCAGTGTGGGCACCAGGAAGTCAGGGTGGGCACCAGGAAGTCAGGGTGGGCACCAGGAAGTCAGTGTGGGCACCAGGAAGTCAGGGTGGGCACCAGGAAGTCAGTGTGGGCACCAGGAAGTCAGTGTGGGCACCAGGAAGTCAGTGTGGGCACCAGGAAGTCAGTGTGGGCACCAGGAAGTCAGTGTGGGCACCAGGAAGCCAGTGTGGGCACCAGGAAATGAGTGTGGGCACCAGGAAGCCAGTGTGGGCACCAGGAAGCCAGTGTGGGCACCAGGAAGTCAGTGTGGGCACCAGGAAGTCAGTGTGGGCACCAGGAAGTCAGTGTGGGCACCAGGAAGTCAGTGTGGGCACCAGGAAGTCAGTGTGGGCACCAGGAAGTCAGTGTGGGCACCAGGAAGTCAGTGTGGGCACCAGGAAGTCAGTGTGGGCACCAAGAAGTCAGTGTGGGCACCAGGAAGTCAGTGTGGGCACCAAGAAGTCAGTGTGGGCACCAGGAAGTCGGTGTGGGCACCAGGAAATGAGTGTGGGCACCAAGAAGTCAGTGTGGGCACCAGGAAGTCAGTGTGGGCACCAGGAAGTCAGAGTGGGCACCAGGAAGTCAGTGTGGGCACCAAGAAGTCAGTGTGGGCACCAGGAAGTCAGTGTGGGCACCAGGAAGTCAGTGTGGGCACCAGGAAATCAGTGTGGGCACAAGGAAGTCAGTGTGGGCACCAGGAAGTCAGTGTGGGCACCAGGAAGTCAGTGTGGGCACCAGGAAGTCAGTGTGGGCACCAGGAAGTCAGTGTGGGCACCAGGAAGTCAGTGTGGGCACCAGGAAGTCAGTGTGGGCACCAGGAAGTCAGTGTGGGCACCAAGAAGTCAGTGTGGGCACCAGGAAATGAGTGTGGGCACCAAGAAGTCAGTGTGGGCAGCAGGAAGTCAGTGTGGGCACCAGGAAGTCAGAGTG
>NC_091229.1:24442013-24537013 GCF_040958095.1 Procambarus clarkii | reverse complement strand
CTGTGTATGGAGTCAGCCTCCACCACATCACTGCCTAATGCATTCCATCCGTTAACTACTCTGACATTGAAAAAGTTCCTTCTTACGTCCCTGTGGCTCATGTGGGTACTCAGTTTCCACTTGTGTCCCCTTGTTCGCGTACCACCAGTGTTGAATAGTTCATCCTTGTTTACCCGGTCGATTCCCCTGAGGTTTTTGAAGGTTGTGATCATGTCTCCCCTTACTCTTCTGTCTTCCAGTGTCGTAAGGTGCATTTCCCGCAGCCTTTCCTCATAACTCATGCCTCTTAGTTCTGGGACTAGTCTAGTAGCATACCTTTGGACTTTTTCCAGCTTCGTCTTGTGCTTGACAAGGTACGGGCTCCATGCTGGGGCCGCATACTCCAGGATTGGTCTTACATATGTGGTGTACAAGATTCTGAATGATTCCTTACACAGGTTCCTGAACGCCGTTCTGATGTTAGCCAGCCTCGCATATGCCGCAGACGTTATTCTTTTTATGTGGGCTTCAGGAGACAGGTTTGGTGTGATATCAACTCCAAGATCTTTCTCTCTGTTTCATTAAGTACTTCATCTTCTATTCTGTATCCTGTGTCTGGCCTCCTGTTTCCACTGCATAGTTTCATTACTTTGCATTTACTCGGGTTGAACTTCAACAACCATTTGTTGGACCATTCACTCAGTCTGTCTAGGTCATCTTGTTGCCTCCTACTATCATCCTCTGTTTCAATCCTCCTCATAATTTTTGCATCATCGGCAAACATTGAGAGAAACGAATCTATACCCTCTGAGAGATCATTTACATATACCAGAAACAGTATAGGTCCAAGGACTGACCCCTGCGGGACTCCACTTATAACGTCTCGCCATTCTGAGACCTCACCCCTCACACAGACTCGTTGTCTCCTGTTGCTTAGGTACTCCTTTATCCAGTGGAGTACCTTCCCTTTCACTCCAGCTTTTTCACTAGCCTCTTGTGTGGTACTGTATCAAAGGCTTTCTGACAATCCAAAAATATGCAGTCTGCTGACCCTTCTCTTTCTTGCCTTATTTTTGTTGCCTGGTCGTAGAATTCAAGTAACCCTGTGAGGCAGGACCTGCCATCCCTGAACCCATGTTGATGCTGTGTTACAAAGTTCCTTCGCTCCAGATGTTCCACTGGCTTTCTTTGCACAATTTTCTCCATCAGCTTGCATGGTATGCAGGATAGGGACACTGGCCTGTAGTTCAGTGCCTCCTGTCTACCCCCTTTCTTGTATATCGGGACTACGTTAACTGCTTTACAAATATATGGCAATTCACCTGTTGCCAGTGATTTGTTATACACTATGGAGAGTGGTGGGCACAGTTCTTTTGCTCCTTCCTTTAGTATCCAAGGGGAGATTCCATCTGGGCCTATAGCCTTTGTCACATCCAACTCTAGTAAACACTTAATTCCCCGCTGGTAATCTCAAACTCTTCCAGTGGTTCCTGGTTAGCTATTCCTTCTCTTATCTCTGGAATTTCTCCTTGCTCTAAGGTGAAGACCTCCTGGAATTTCTTATTCAGTTCCTCACACACTTCCTTGTCGTTTGTAGGGAATCCTTCCGCCCTTATCTTTAATTTCAAAACCTGTTCCTTTACTGTTGTTTTTCTCCTGATGTGGCTATGCAACAATTTAGGCTGAGTCTTTGCCTTGCTTGCAATGTCATTTTCGTATTGTCTTTCTGCCTCTCTTCTCATCCTGACATTCTGGTATCTTTCTCTGCTCTCCAGTGTCCTGTTATTCCTATAGTTTCTCCATGCCCTTTTACTTTGCTGCTTAGCTAGCCTACATCTCTGATTAAACCATGAGTTTCTCATCTTCATTTCTCTGTTTTCCTTTTGAACTGGGACAAACTTGTTTTCTGCGTCCTTGCAGTTCGGCGTGATGTAGTCCATCATATCTTGGGCCGTCTTTCCCCTGAGCTCTGTTTCCCATGCTTTATCTGTTAGGAATTTTCTTATCCCCTCATAGTTTCCTTTTCGGTATCCCTCCTCGAGTTCAATAACCCTTCTTCAATCAGGTACTCAAACACCAGTACACTGTGGTCGCTCATTCCTGCTGGGGCCTAAAAACCGATTTCTCTTATGTCGGAGTCGTTCAGGGTTAAGACTAGGTCGAGTCTCGCTGGTACGTCATTGCCTCTCATCCTTGTGGGTTCTCTGACATGCTGGGTTATAAAGTTTCTAGTCACCACCTTCAATAGTTTGGCTCTCCACGTATCCTCGCCTCCATGCGGTTCCTTGTTCTCCCAGTCAATCCTTCCATGATTGAAGTCTCCCATGATAAGCAGGTGGGATCTATTTCTACAGGCAGCAGAGTCTGCCCTCTCAATTATAGTGTTAACTGCCATGTTGTTGTTTTCGTACGCTTGACTAGGTCTTCTGTCATTTGGTGGAGGGTTGTATATTACTGCTACTACTATTCTTGGTCCTCCCATTGTCATGGTGCCTGCTATGTAGTCTCTGAACCCCTCACAGCCCGGGATAGCCATCTCCTTAAAACTCCATTCCTTTCTCATGAGTAGGGCCACTCCACCTCCTCCCCTACCTTCCCTCTCTTTCCTTATTACTGTGTACTCCTGGGGAAACATGGCATTCGTTATGATTCCAGAGAGTTTTGTTTCAGTGAGACTGATTACATCTGGGTTCACTTCTTGTGCTCTTTCCCTTAGTTCACTTGTCTTGCTTGTGATCCCATCTATGTTCGAGTACATCACCCTGAAACTGACTCTCTTCTGCTTCTCCTCTGAGGGGGACCTGTGAGATCTGGGGTGAGTGGGAGCTGGGGGGATCAGGTACGGGGAGACTGGTGGAGGAGGGAGGACTTGGGGGGGGGGAAGGTAGGGGGGGTGAGAGGGGGAGGGCTTGGGGGAGGGGGGAGAAGGGAGGTCCTGGGGAGAGGGGTGAGTGGGAGGAGGGGAGTGATTGGGAGGAGGGGGGTGCGTGAGGGGAGGGTGCCCTCGGTAGGTACTTAGTGGGGGGTTGACAGGGGAAGGGGCAGGTTACGTGTCTGTTGGGTAGAATGTGGGGGTGGTGCCCCACTCCCTGTGGCTGTTGCACTGTTTGAGGAGGGTTCCCCACTCCCCTGTGGGATTGTAGGGTTCGGAGTTGTGGCACTCTGATTCCTTTCTCTCTCCCTGCGCTCTTTCCTCGCATCTGCTGCCTGCATTCTCTCTTCCCTTGTCATATCCCTCTGCAGGAATACTTTTTTTAACTTCTGAACATTTGCTAGACCGCTCTTCCTTGCTAACAGTTCCTTTTTCGTGATTTGGCTCATGAATACCACCTTTATCATTCGGTCTCTGTCCTTGTTGTACTTTCCAAGCTTGAAAACCTTTTCAACATTTTGGTGAGTTCCCTCCATCCTTACCACCTTAAGGATCTCGGTGTGGGGAAATTCCAGGCAGCTATTCTCTTTTTTTTTTGATTGACTTTAATAAGATAAAGTTATGTCTTATTTATTTTTCTTAGTAAGTAAGAATTAATTGAGTGGACAGTATATACTTGTAAACTGCCTGAAATCTTCTTACACACTAATGGGGGTGGGGGGGACAATTGGTAGCCTAAACCACTTTGTTATGGCTCCTTCTTAAACTACCAATTGTTTACCTTTTATTATTATAATATACCACATGTGGTGGTCTAATCTACTAGTAATAATTACTAATTATGACTACTAATACTGATATTAATGGCTTAGCTGTGCCAGTAGTGTAGGCCTGGTAAGGCGTGTAGGTGTAGCCTCCAGATTGGGTGTGGCCCTGTGCCTCCTTGTGCCACGTAATGGTGGCTGGTGGGAAGGACAAAGCTTGGCAAACAAATAGTAATGTGTATGAACCAACTGTCTGCACAGCTTGCTCCTCCTCTCACAATTTACTTGGTAAGACGGATACGGTCGTTGTTGTGATGGTTGTTAGGCTGTGTTGCTGGTTGTTGACACGTAATTGGGGTGTCTAGTTGTTTACACCAGCTCTAGAGCCAAATACAGCGTGGGGCTTTCCTTTGTTGTTATGTGTTGTTATGATGCGGGAGCCCTCCTCCCAGTCAGGGCCAGCGCCCTCATGCTGGTTCCTCTCTCAAAGTAATTTTACATTAACAAGGGAACCTAGCTACAATACGGTGTTAATAATTATATTCAGTCTTATGGATTACTTTTTTGTTAACTCTAGATACTAAACTAGTCTATTAACAATGTTTCATATTGTAAATATACGATGACATCCATGACGTCACGGAGTCGATGACGTCACAGAGTCTCCCATTTTCCATCCTTAAGGGATTACAGACTAAGGGAGGCTGTGTTATATGTGTGTGTGTGTTTGTGTGTGTCGGTTTCCCGACACTCAGTAACTGCGTTTTTGTCCTTGTCTCTCCGCTCCTTTGGGCAAGCCCCTGTTTGCACTTTAATGCCTGCTACTACTACTGCTCTTTTTCTCTCTATCATCCGGCTAGTACATCTAGCTGCTTCCTGAGAGGAAGCCACTTCCATGGCAACTTCCCTAACTGCAGACCTAGCTTCAGGGCTCTTTTTAAGCATTTCAGCAAATGAGAGCTGGGTTGTGGTGGTCCCCTCCACAGTAGCATTCCCATCTCCCAGAGGTGTGGTCTATGGACCATGTGGTGTCGTCCATGGACCATGTGGTGTGGTCTATGGACCATGTGGTGTGGTCCATGGACCATGTGGTCTGGTCCACGGACCATGTGGTGTGGTCCACGGACCATTGTGTGGTTCACAGACCATGTGGTCTGATCCGCGGACCATGTGGTCTGGTCCACAGACCATGTGGTCTGGTCCACGGACCATGTTAACTGAGGCTTGCTCTGGTCTGCAGACTTTCAGAGACTAGACCTGGGAGACTAGTGCTGGGAGACTAGTGCTGGGAGACTAGACCTGGGAGACTAGTGCTCGGAGACTAGTGCTGGGAGACTAGTGCTGGGAAACTAGTGCTGGGAAACTAGTGCTGGGAGACTAGTGCTCGGAGACTAGTGCTGGGAGACTAGTGCTGGGAGACTAGTGCTGGGAGACTAGTGCTCGGAGACTAGTGCTGGGAGACTAGTGCTCGGAGACTAGTGCTGGGAGACTAGTGCTGGGAGACTAGAGCTGGGAGACTAGAGCTGGGAGACTAGTGCTGGGAGACTAGTGCTGGGAGACTAGTGCTGGGAGACTAGTGCTGGGAGACTAGTGCTGGGAGACTAGAGCTGGGAGACTAGTGCTGGGAGACTAGTGCTGGGAAACTAGTGCTGGGAGACTAGTGCTGGGAGACTAGAGCTGGGAGACTAGAGCTGGGAGACTAGTGCTGGGAGACTAGTGCTGGGAGACTAGTGCTGGGAGACTAGTGCTGGGAGACTAGTGCTGGGAGACTAGAGCTGGGAGACTAGTGCTGGGAGACTAGTGCTGGGAGACTAGTGCTGGGAGACTAGTGCTGGGAGACTAGTGCTGGGAGACTAGTGCTGGGAGACTAGTGCTGGGAGACTAGTGCTGGGAGACTAGTGCTGGGAAACTAGTGCTGGGAGACTAGTGCTGGGAGACTAGAGCTGGGAGACTAGTGCTGGGAGACTAGTGCTGGGAGACTAGTGCTGGGAGACTAGAGCTGGGAGACTAGTGCTGGGAGACTAGTGCTGGGAAACTAGTGCTGGGAGACTAGTGCTGGGAGACTAGTGCTGGGAGACTAGTGCTGGGAGACTAGTGCTCGGAGACTAGTGCTGGGAGACTAGTGCTGGGAGACTAGTGCTGGGAGACTAGAGCTGGGAGACTAGTGCTGGGAGACTAGTGCTGGAAGACTAGTGCTGGGAGACTAGTGCTGGGAAACTAGTGCTGGGAGACTAGTGCTGGGAGACTAGTGCTGGGAGACTAGTGCTGGGAGACTAGTGCTGGGAGACTAGAGCTGGGAGACTAGTGCTGGGAGACTAGTGCTGGGAGACTAGAGCTGGGAGACTAGTGCTGGGAGACTAGTGCTGGGAGACTAGAGCTGGGAGACTAGTGCTGGGAGACTAGAGCTGGGAGACTAGTGCTGGGAGACTAGTGCTGGGAGACTAGAGCTGGGAGACTAGTGCTGGGAGACTAGTGCTGGGAAACTAGTGCTGGGAGACTAGTGCTGGGAGACTAGTGCTGGGAGACTAGAGCTGGGAGACTAGTGCTGGGAGACTAGTGCTGGGAGACTAGAGCTGGGAGACTAGTGCTGGGAGACTAGTGCTGGGAGACTAGTGCTGGGAGACTAGAGCTGGGAGACTAGTGCTGGGAGACTAGTGCTGGGAGAAGAGTGCTGGGAGACTAGAGCTGGGAGACTAGTGCTGGGAGACTAGTGCTGGGAGACTAGAGCTGGGAGACTAGTGCTGGGAGACTAGAGCTGGGAGACTAGAGCTGGGAGACTAGTGCTGGGAGACAAGACCCAGGGTATGTGAGTCGAGCTGTAAAGGTTAGGTTAGGTGAGGCTAGGTTAGGTCAGGTTAGGTTAGGTTAAGTTAGGTTAGGTCAGGTTAGGTTAGGTCAGGGTAGGTTAGGTTAGGTCAGGTTAGGTTAGGTTAGGTTAGGTTAGGTCAGGTTAGGTTAGGTTAGGTCAGGTTAGGTTAGGTCAGGGTAGGATAGGTTAGGTTAGGTTAGGTTAGGTTAGGTCAGGTTAGGTTAGATTAGGTTAGGTCAGGTTAGGTTAGGTCAGGTTAGGTTAGGTTAGGTTAGGTTATGTTAGGTTCGGTTAGGTCAGGTTAGGTTAGGTTAAGTTAGGTTAGGTCAGGTTAGGTTAGGTCAGGGTAGGTTAGGTTAGGTTAGGTCAGGTTAGGTTAGGTTAGGTTAGGTCAGGTCAGGTTAGGTTAGGTTAAGTCAGGTTAGGTTAGGTTAGGTTAGGTTAGGTTAGGTTAGGTTAGGTTAAGTCAGGCTAGGTTAGGTTAGGTCAGGTCAGGTTAGGTTAGGTTAGGTCAGGTTAGGTTAGGTTAGGTCAGGGTAGGATAGGTTAGGTTAGGTTAGGTCAGGTTAGGTTAGATTAGGTTAGGTCAGGTTAGGTTAGGTCAGGTTAGGTTAGGTTAGGTTAGGTTAGTTTAGCTTAGGTTAGGTTAGGTTAGGTCAGGTTAGGTTAGGTTAGTTTAGGTTAGGTTAGGTTAGGTCAGGTTAGCTTAGGTTAGGTTAGGTTACGTCAGGTTAGGTTAGGTTAGGTTAGAGTAGGTTAGGTTAGGTTAGGTTAGGTCAGGTTGGGTTAGGTTAGGTCAGGTTAGGTTAGGTTAGGTTAGGTTTGGTTAGGTTAGGTCAGGGTTATCTTGAGGTTATCTTGAGATGATTTCGGGGCTTTAGTGTCCCCGCGGCCCGGTCCGCGACCAGGCCTCCACCCCCAGGAAGCAGCCCGTGACAGCTGACTAACACCCAGGTACCTATTTTACTGCTAGGTAACAGGGGCATAGGGTGAAAGAAACTCTGCCCATTGTTTCTTGCCGGCGCCTGGGATCGAACCCAGGACCACAGGATCACAAGTCCAGCGTGCTGTCCGCTCGGCCGACCGGCTCCCTTAGGGTAGGTTAGGTCAGGTTAGGTTAGGTTAGGTTAGGTTAGGTTTGGTTAGGTTAGGTCAGGGTAGGGTAGGTTAGGTTAGTTTAGGTTAGGTTAGGTTAGGTTAGGTTAGGTCAGGGTAGGTTAGGTTAGGTCAGGTTAGGTTAGGTTAGGTTAGGTCAGGTTAGGTTAGGTTAGGTTAGGTTAGGTTTGATTAGGTTAGGTCAGGGTAGGTTAGGTCAGGTTAGGTTAGGTTAGGTTAGGTTTGGTTAGGTTAGGTCAGGGTAGGTTACGTTAGGTTAGGTTAGGTTAGGTCAGGGTAGGTTAGGTTAGGTTAGGTTAGGTCAGGTTAGGTTAGGTTACGTTTGGTTTGGTCAGGTTAGGTTAGGTTAGGTTAGGTCAGGTTAGGTTAGGTTAGGTTAGGTTAAGTCAGGTTAGGTTAGGTTAGGTTAGGTTAGGTTAAGTCAGGTTAGGTTAGGTTAGGTTAGGTTAGGTTAAGTCAGGTTAGGTTAGGTTAGGTTAAGTCAGGTTAGGTTAGGTTAGGTTAAGTCAGGTTAGGTTAGGTTAGGTTAGGTTAGGTTAAGTCAGGTTAGGTTAGGTTAGGTTAGGTTAGGTTAAGTCAGGTTAGGTTAGGTTAGGTTAGGTTAGGTTAGGTTAAGTCAGGTTAGGTTAGGTTAAGTCAGGTTAGGTTAGGTTAGGTTAAGTCAGGTTAGGTTAGGTTAGGTTAGGTTAGGTTAAGTCAGGTTAGGTTAGGTTAGGTTAGGTTAGGTTAAGTCAGGTTAGGTTAGGTTAGGTTAGGTTAGGTCAGGTTAGGTTAGGTTAGGTTAAGTCAGGTTTGGTTAGGTTAGGTTAGGTTAGGTTAAGTCAGGTTAGGTTAGGTTAGGTTAGGTTAGGTTAAGTCAGGTTAGGTTAGTTTATGTTTCCTGACGTAAAGGCAGTTAGGTACGTAATGGAGCACAATTGTGTGCTGAGAAGGTCAGGGAATTGTTTTCATGTTGACATAGAACGGTTCATGACAGCAGGATAAAAAATCTAAGAGATTTAATAGTAGCAGATTAAGGCAGTGACTGGCAGGCACCCGATCTCACTACTGCACACACCCTGCCTCCTGCAACCACACCTCACAACCACACCCTCCCTCCTGCAACCACACCCTCCCTCCTGCAACCACACCCTGCCTCCTGCCACCACACCTCACAACCACACCCTCCTCTCCCTCCCCTCCATTACCTGAGTGTGGTGGACATGTACCCCTCATCCTCCCACGCTGATCCCAATCTCCCGACCCACCAATGCTTTACCATATTCACCCACTGATCTCACATGACCCCGCTCTGCTCCACGTCCCGCCCCTTTCTCCCTCCAGCCGCCTCTGACCCCTGCCCACTCGCCGACCCCTGCCCACTCGCCGACCCCTGCCCACTCGCCAACCCCTGCCCACTCGCCGACCCCTGCCCACTCGCCGACCCCTGCCCACTCGCCGACCCCTGCCCACTCCCTGACCCCCACCTACCCCCAGTCGCCTGCTCACTCCCTGACCCCTGCCCACTCCCTGACCACTGCCCACTCCCTGACCCTAGGAGCAAGTGACCATTGTGTCCACTAGGAGCAAGTGACCATTGTGTCCATTGTGCATTTCCCGCAGTCTTTCCTCGTAACTCATGCCTCTTAGTTATGGGACTAGTCTAGTGGCATACCTTTGGACTGTTTCCAGCTTCGTCTTGTGCTTGACAAGGTACGGGGTCCATGCTGGGGCCGCATACTCCAGGATTGGTCTTACATATGTGGTATACAAGATTCTGAATGATTCCTTATACAGGTTCCTGAACGCCGTTCTGATGTTATCCAGCCTCGCATATGCCGCAGACGTTATTCTTTTTATGTGGGCATCAGGAGACAGGTTTGGTGTGATATCAACTCCAAGATCTTTCTCTCTGTCCGTTTCATTAAGTACTTCATCTCCTATTCTGTATCCTGTGTCTGGCCTCCTGTTTCCACTGCCTAGTTTCATTACTTTGCATTTACTCGGGTTGAACTTCAACAACCATTTGTTGGACCAATCACTCTGTCTGTCTAGGTCATCTGTCACTCTGTCTGTCCTAGTATCGTCCTCAGTTTCAATCCTCATAATTTTTGCATCATCGGCAAACATTGAGAGAAACGATTCTATACCCTCTGGGAGATCATTTACATATATCAGAAACAGTATAGGTCCAAGGACTGACTCCTGCGGGACTCCACTCGTAACGTCTCGCCAATCTGAGTCCTCACCCCTCACACTGACTCGTTGTCTCCTGTTGCTTAGGTACTCCTTTATCCAATGGAGTACCTTCCCTTTCATTCCAGCCTGCATCTCCAGCTTTTTCACTAGCCTCTTGTATGGTACTGTATCAAAGGCTTTCTGACAATCCAAAAATATGCAGTCTGCCCACCCTTCTCTTTCTTGCCTTATTTTTGTTGCCTGGTCGTAGAATTCAAGTAACCTACACCTATCTTCATTACATTACATTTGATTGGGTTAAACTCTAACTACCATTTGTTCGACTATTCCTTCAGTTTGTCTTGGTCTTCTTGAAGCCTCAAACAGTCCTCTTCTGTTTTAATCCTTCTCATAATTTTGGCATCGTCCGCAAACATTGAGAGAAATTAATCGATACCCTCCGGGAGATCATTTACATATATCAGAAACAAGATAGGACCGAGTACAGAGCCCTGTGGGACTCCACTGGTGACTTCACGCCAATCGGAGGTCTCACCCCTCACCGTAACTCTCTGCTTCCTATTGTTTAGGTACTCCCTTATCCACTGGAGCACCTTACCAGCTAAAATTAAAACAGAGGCTACAGTTAAGGATTTGCGCCCAGTAAATCCTCCCCGGCCAGGATACGAACCCATGACAAAGCGCTCGCGGAACGCCAGGCGAGTGTCTTACCACTACACCACGGAGACTGGTGGATATGTGTGTGTGTGTGTGTGTGTGTGTGTGTGTGTGTGTGTGTGTGTGTGTGTGTGTGTGTGTGTGTGTGTGTGTGTGTGTGTGTGTGTGTGTACTCACCTAATTGTGCTTGCGGGGGTTGAGCTTTGGCTCTTTGCTCCCGCCTCTCAACTGTCAATCAACTGGTGTACAGATTCCTGAGCCTACTGGGCTCTATCATATCTACATTTGAAACTGTGTATGGAGTCAGCCTCCACCACATTACTTCCTAGTGCATTCCATTTATTAACTACTCTGACACTGAAAAAATTCTTTCTAACGTCTCTGTGGCTCATCTGGGTACTAAGTTTCCACCTGTGTCCCCTTGTTCGTGTCCCACCCGTACTGAAGAGTTTGTCTTTGTCCACCCTGTCAATTCCCCTGAAAATTTTGTAGGTGGTTATCATGTCTCCCCTTACTCTTCTGTTTTCCAGGGATGTGAGGTTCAGCTCAATTAGCCTTTCCTCGTAGCTCAATCCTCTCAGTTCCGGGACGAGCCTGGTGGCATACCGCTGAATCTTTTCTAACTTTGTCTTGTGTTTAACTAGGTATGGACTCCAGGCTGGAGCTGCATACTCCAGGATTGGTCTTACATAAGTGGTATATAGGGTTCTGAAAGATTCCATACACAAGTTTCTGAAGGCAGTTCTTATGTTGGCCAGTCTAGCATATGCCGCTGATGATATTCTTTTGATGTGGGCCTCTGGGGACAGGTTCGGTGTGATATCAACCCCCAGATCCTTCTCTCTATTTGACTCTTGCAGGATTTCCCCTCCCAGATGATACCTTGTGTTCAGCCTCCTGCTCCCTTCGCCTAATTTCATCACCTTACACTTTCCCGAGTTGAACTTTAGCAGCCATTTTCTAGACCATTCCTCAAGTTTATCCAGGTCATCCTGTAGTCTCTGTCTATCTTCATCCGTCTTGATGAAGTGTGTGTGTGTGTGTGTGTGTGTGTGTGTGTGTGTGTGTGTGTGTGTGTGTGTGTACTCACCTATATGTACTCACCTATATGTGCTTGCAGGATCGAGCATTGACTCTTGGATCCCGCCTTTCTAGCAATCGGTTGTTTACAGCAATGACTCCTGTCCCATTTCCCTATCATACCTAGTTTTAAAAGTATGAATAGTATTTGCTTCCACAACCTGTTCCCCAAGTGCATTCCATTTTTCTACTACTCTCACGCTAAAAGAAAACTTCCTAACATCTCTGTGACTCATCTGAGTTTCCAGTTTCCACCCATGTCCCCTCGTTCTGTTATTATTACGTGTGAACATTTCATCTATTTCCACTTTGTCAATTCCCCTGAGTATTTTATATGTCCCTATCATATCTCCTCTCTCCCTTCTTTTCTCTAGTGTCGTTAGGTTCAGTTCCTTCAGCCGCTCTTCATATCCCATCCCTCGTAACTCTGGGACAAGCCTCGTCGCAAACCTCTGAACCTTCTCCAGTTTCTTTATGTGTTTCTTCAGGTGGGGGCTCCATGATGGCGCGGCATACTCTAAGACGGGTCTCACGTAGGCAGTGTAAAGTGCCCTAAAAGCTTCCTCATTTAGGTTTCTGAATGAAGTTCTAATTTTCGCCAGTGTAGAGTACGCTGCTGTCGTTATCCTATTTATATGTGCCTCAGGAGTTAGATTAGGTGTCACATCCACTCCCAGGTCTCTTTCTCGAATCGTTACAGGTAGGCTGTTCCCCTTCATTGTGTACTGTCCCTTTGGTCTCCTGTCACCTGATCCCATTTCCATAACTTTACATTTACTGGTGTTAAACTCCAGTAGCCATTTCCCTGACCATCTCTGCAGCCTGTTTAAGTCCTCTTGGAGGATCCTACAATCCTCGTCTGTCACAACTCTTCTCATTAATTTTGCGTCATCTGCAAACATTGACATGTATGATTCCACTCCTGTAAACATATCATTTACGTAAATTAGAAAGAGGATTGGTCCCAGCACCGATCCTTGAGGTACTCCACTTGTTACTGTTCGCCAGTATGACTTTTCGCCCCTTACCATTACCCTCTGGCTCCTTCCTGTTAGGTAGTTCTTCACCCATACTAGGGCCTTTCCGCTTACTCCTGCCTGCCTCTCAAGTTTGTATAGCAGTCTCATGTGCGGTACCGTATCAAAGGCCTTTTGGCAGTCAAGAAATATGCAGTCTGCCCAGCCTTCTCTGTCCTGCCTTATCCTTGTTACTTTATCATAGAATTCTAAAAGGTTTGTTAGGCATGATTTCCCTGTCCAGAACCCATGTTGGTGCTTGTTTACAAACCCAATGCTCTCCAGGTGCTCAACAAGTCTTAGCCTAATTATTCTTTCAAGTATTTTGCAGGGGATGCTTGTCAGTGATACGGGTCTGTAGTTAAGTGCCTCCTCCCTATCACCTTTTTTGAAAATCGGTTCGACATTTGCCTCCTTCCAGCAACTGGGCAATTCTCCCGACATAAGTGACTCATTAAAGATCATTGCCAGAGGCATGCTGAGAGCCTGCGCTGCCTCTTTAAGTATCCACGGTGATACTTTGTCTGGTCCAACAGCTTTATTTGCATCCAGTGTTGTCAACTGTTTCATTACATCCTCTGCTGTCACCTCTATATCTGATAGTCTTTCATCTTGGGTAATCTCTTCTAACAATGGGAGCTGCTCAGGCTCGGTTGTGAACACTCCATGGAATTTTGCATTCAGTACCTCGCAGATTTCCTTGTCGCTTTCTGTATATGCCCCCTCTGTTTTCCTTAGTCTTGTCACTTGGTCATTTACCGACATCTTCCTTCTTATATGGTTATGTAGTAATTTAGGTTGCTTTTTCGCTTTGACTGCAATATCATTCTCATAATTTCTTTCCGACACTCGTCTTATGTTAATGTAATCATTCCTAGCTCTGTTACATCTAATCCTGTTGTCCTCTGTCCTTTGTCTTCTGTACTTCCTCCACTCCCTCCTGCTTCTCACCTTTGCTTCCTGACACTGTCTATTAAACCATGGGTTATTATATTCCCTCCTGCTTTTTTCCTTTATTGTTGGAATAAATCTATCTTCAGCCTCCTTGCATTTCAATATGACTTG
Source organism: Procambarus clarkii (assembly GCF_040958095.1). Classification (NCBI taxonomy): domain Eukaryota; kingdom Metazoa; phylum Arthropoda; class Malacostraca; order Decapoda; family Cambaridae; genus Procambarus; species Procambarus clarkii. The sequence continues at coordinate 24,523,477 of NC_091229.1, read as the reverse complement.
GTTCATCATACCTTGCACTGTTTTTCCTCTAAGTTCTTCCTCCCACTGCACTTCTCCCAGGTAGTCCCTTATCCTTCTGTAGTCCCCTTTTCTGTAATCAAGTCTCCTTTATCGGACCTCTTGTCCTTTGGTCACAATTTTAAGCTCCATCATGTAGTCAAAGACTAGGACACAATGGTCACTAGCTCCTAGTGGTATTTCATGTTCCAACTGCTCGATGTCTTCTACATTCTGAGTGATAATGAGATCTAATAGGCTGGGCGTATCCCCTCCTCTTTCCCTAGTATCTTCTTTCACATGCTGTGTTAGGAAATTCCTGTCAATAACGTCTACCAGCTTCGCTCCCCAGGTCTCCTCCCCGCCATGGGGGTTCCTCGTTTCCCAATCTATCTCTCCGTGATTTAGGTCCCCCATGACCAGCAGCTTCACTCTCATTCTATGCGCTAAAGTTGCTGCCCTCTGCAGTTCATCCATACATGTCTTGTTGCTGTCCTCGTACTCCTGCCTGGGCCTTCTACTGTTTTGTGGGGGATTGTAGAGTATCAAGATTACAATCTTCTTCCCATCCACTGTCAGAGTTCCATGTATGAAGCTTGTGCTTTCATTGGTACCCGGATTTTCCAGCTCATCAAACTTCCATTTCCGCTTTATTAGTAGTGCCACTCCTCTTCCCTGTCTCTGTGTCCTTTCTTTTCTTATCACCTGGTACCCTTCTGGAAAGATTGCATCCGAGATCATGCCATTTATTTTAGTTTCCACTATTGCCACTATGTCTGGGTCTGCCTCACTAACTCGTTCTTTTATCTCTTCTGCTTTATTGGCTACCCCATCAGCATTGGTGTACCAAACCTTGAGACTCTTCTTGGAAACTCGGGTGTCAGAGTTCCCCCTTTCACCAGGGGTCTGGGGGGAACTGGGGGGTGTCTGGGGGGCATGTGGGGGCTGTGGGGGTGAGTGGGGGGGGTGCTAGGGGGGTGCCTGGGAGTGCCTGGTAGGCGAATGGGGTCTGGGCATCTAGGGGGGTAGGAAGGGCATAATGGGTCTGAAAGTTAGGGGTCTGAATAGCATAGGGAGTTTGAGAAATAGAGTGAGACTGAGAGTCAGATAGAGGTTGAGAGGTTGGGGGGAGAGGGATACTGAGGGCGGAGAGCTGAGATGAGAATGGAGCATGGGTGCTGGGAGTGGAAGAGAGGGTATATTAGTTAGGGGGGAATCGGGGGTAGGTGGGGGTTTTGGGGTAGAAGAGGGGAAGAGGGAGATGGGGGAAGGTGTTAGGGGGTCACAAGGTGAGGGGGTTAAATGTGGGCTGGAGGTGCATAGGAGGGGTGAGGGTTGGGTGGGGTTTGGGGGTGAGTGGAAGAGGGGTGCAGTGGAAGCTGGGATGGAGTAGATGGAATTGAAGTCAATGGGGTAGAAGGGGCAGGGGAGTAGGAAGGGGTATTTGGGGAGGGGGGATGGAAAGGTGGGTTTGGGGAGGGCATGGCTTGACCCACTGGGGTCGCTGACAAGTGTGATGTAGCAGGGGCAGGGGAATCGTTGGGGAGGTGCAAATGTGGAAGGGACAGGGGGGTTTTGGGAGGCTGAGGCAGGGGGGAGGTATAGGAGGGCTGAGTTGGGGAGGATGCGACCTGGGAGGTGACCTGGGAGGTGGCCTGGGAGGTGACCTGGGATGTGACCTGGGAGGTGAGACTACCTGAGAGGCTAGTTCGGTGTCGTTGTTGCCATCTATTTTTGTGGGCTATTTGCTCATCTTTCGTCATAAACCTCTCTATAAACACATTGTAATGGGTTTCACTTCCTCTGAGTAAATGCTTGGTCCTCATTATGTACTCCACTGCCTCCTCATTGGAGAATTGCACCAGAACAGGTCTATTCTTGGTACAATTGTAAGGTCCAACCCGTCGATTTATATCCACCTCGTGTTCTGCCATTCCTGCTCCAATACACCTCAATATCTCGTGCAATTCGTATTTTTCTGTTTCTATTCTCTCTTGTCTTGTTGGTGCCTTAGATTCGAATAATCCATGTATTATAATAGACCGTCTCCTCAGTAATTCATTGTCATGCTGGTAGCCTGTCCCCTGGGGATTCCCCATCCCAACCGCAGTCACTAACCCATCCCCCACTAATCCTCTATCCTTAGCCATGCTGCTAATCCTTCCTAATTCGTTTGTGATATGAGCACATTCCCTCTCCCAGTCCTCTCTTCCCTTCCTAATCTCTTCCTGAACATAGAGCATAAGTTCTTGTTTCTGCCTCTCTACCGCATCCTGTATTTGCTGAAATACCTCACTTTTAATCCCCTGGATTAGATCCTCCAACCAATCACTCCTTCTCTCTACAAATTTCCCTATTAATTTGTCTATAAATCTGTCCTCCTCCTCATCCCTGCTGGTGATTGACCTTGAACCCCTTCTAGTCATTGCAGTAACAATCTAGCCAAAAAGGCGCTCCTCAATACCTTGCACAATCTGCTAACACAATAGGTGAGTGAATCTCCAATCGTCGTCCCACGTGGTGGTAGAAGGGTTGCTGCCGGAGGTGAGGTCACGCGGTCAGAGGTCGGTGAGGCCTGCTTCCACACTGCACACTGCTACTGCACACTATTTTGAATTACACTAATTAAACTGTTTTTCTTCACTACCTTATGGCTCTGGTCAAAACCCAAGGTTTTTTCATTCACTTGTACACTCTTTTTCACTTCGAGGTTGCCTGATTACCCCTCCCACTCCACTAGTGAACCAGGAGCTCCCAACCCCACGTCCACCCAACACGATGGTCACAAGACAAGTGTGTGTGTGTGTGTGTGTGTACTCACATAATTGTACTTACCTAATTGTGCTTGCGGGGGTTGAGCTCTGGCTCTTTGGTCCTGCCTCTCAACTGTCAATCAACTAAAATACAAGTTCCTGAGCCTACTGGGCTCTATCATATCTACACTTGAAGCTAGGAATGGAGTCAGCCTCCACCACATCACTTCCTAATGCATTCCATTTGTCTACTACTATGACACTGAAAAAATTCTTTCTAACGTCTCTATGGATCATTTGGGCACTCTATTTCCACCTGTGTCCCCTAGTGCGGGTTCCCCTTGTGGTAAATAGCCTGTCTTTATCTACCCTATCAATTCCTCTTAGAAACTGGTATGTGGTGATCATGTCCTCTCTAATTCTTCTGTTTCCCAGTGACGTGAGGTTTAATTCCTGAAGTCTCTGCTTGTAGCTCATACCCCTCAGTTCGGGTATTAGTCTGGTGGCAAACCTTTGATTCTTTTCCAGTTTAGTCTTATGCTTAACTAGATGTGCATTCCATGCTGGAGCCGCATTCTCCAGGATTGGTCTGACATATGTGGCATACAAAGTTCTGAAAGATTCCTTACACAAGTTTCTAGGCCGTTCTTATGTTTGCCAACTAGGCATATGTCGCTGATGTTATCCTCTTGATATGAGCTTCAATGGACAGGTATGTCATGATATCAACCCCCAGGTATCTGGTCTTCTGCTCCCTACACCTGTCTTCTTTACATTGCATTTGTTTGGGTTAAACTCTATCAACCATTTGTTCGACCATTCCTGCAGCTTGTCTAGGTCTTCCTGAAGCCTCAAGCTGTCCTCTTCTGTCTTAATCCTACTCATAAGAGATGTAAGCTAGCAAAGCAACTAAGTACAAGGGCGTGGAGAAACTATACAAATAACAGAACACTAGAGAGCAGAGAAAAATACCGAAGGGCCAAGAATGGAAACGTCAGGGTGAGAAGAGAGGCAGTAAGAGAATATGAAAATGACACAGCAAGTAAGGCAAAGATTCAACCTAAATTGCTGCACAGCCACATCAGAAAGGAGAAAACCAACAGTGAAGGGAAAGGTAATGAAACTGAGGATAGGGGCAGACAAATTCACTATAAACGACAAAAAGGGTGCGAGGAACTCAATAAGAAATTCCAGGAGGTCTTCACAGTAGAGCAAGGAGAAGTCTCAGTGATAAGAGATCTAACCAAACACCACTAGATAAGTTTGTGAGTATCAGTGGGTAGGTGAAGAAGCATCTTCTAGAGTTGGAAGTGACAAAGGCTATAGGCCTGGATGGAGTCTCACCTTGGATACTGAAGGAAGGAGCAGAAGAACTGTGCCTGCCACTCTCCATGGTGTATAACAAATCACTGGTAACAGAGTGAACTGCAAAAAATTTGGAAGACGGCTAATGTAGACCCAATATTCAAAAAGGGTAATTGACAGGAGGCACTGAACTACAGTCCAGTGTCCCTAACTTGCATACTATGCAAGATGATGGAGAAGATTGAGCGAAAAAAAGCTAGTGGAACATAGGAACATTTGGAGAGGAAGGACTTTGTAACATATCAGCATGGATTCAGGGATGGGAAATCATGCCTCACAGGATTAATTGAATTCTATGACCAGGCAAACAAATTCAGGAAAGAAAGAGAGGGCTGGGTAGACTGCATATTTTTGGATTGCCAGCACGCCTTTGATACAGTACCACACAAGAGGTTAGTGAAAAAGCAGGAGATGCAGGCTGGAGTGAAACTGCAAGGTACTCCACTGGATAAGGGAGTACCTAATCATCAGAAGACAGTGAATCACTGTGAGGGAAGGGAGGGGGTGGGGGGAAGAGGTCTCGGAGTGGCGAGGCGTCACGAGTGGAGTCCCACAGGGATCTGTCCTTGGACCTATACTGTTTCTGACATATGTAAATGATCTCTCAGAGGGAATAGACTCGTTGCTCTCAATGTTTGCTGATGATGCAAATTTTAAATTGGAATATATATATGACTGAAAATTCACACCCCAGAAGTGACTCGAACCCATACTTCCAGGAACACTCTGCTGGCATACAGGATCCCTTAATCGCTCGACCAACACGACCGGACAAAAGAGGATGGTAGCCGAGGCTATTTCCATCCCCCCGCCGGCACTCGGTTGGTAATCTTGGGCATGGTATTTTATCAAAACACCTCATTCTTTGGGGCACACGTGAGGAACCCAAATGCGAACAAGCCTGAATGGTCCCCAGGAGTATATGCAACTGAAAAGTGGATGGAAATAGCCTCGGCTACCATCCTCTTTTGTCCGGTCGTGTTGGTCGAGCGGTTAAGGGATCTTGTATGCCAACAGAGTGCTCCTGGCAGTATGGGTTCGAGTCACTTCTGGGGTGTGAGTTTTCAGTTGCATATAGTCCTGGGGACCATTCAGGCTTGTTGGCATATATATATATATATATATATATATATATATATATATATATATATATATATATATATATACATATATATAGACATATGTCGTACCTAGTAGCCAGAACGCACTTCTCAGCCTACTATTCAAGGCCCGATTTGCCTAATAAGCCAAGTTTTCATGATTAAATATATTTTCTCTAATTTTTTTCTTATGAAATGATAAAGCTACCCATTTCATTACGTATGAGGTCAATTTTTTCTTTTTGGAGTTAAAATTAATGTAGATATATGACCGAACCTAACCTAACCTATCTTTATAGGTTAGGTTAGGTTAGGTAGCCGAAAAAGTTAGGTTAGGTTAGGTTAGGTAGATTAGGTAGTCGAAAAACAATTAATTCATGAAAACTTGGCTTATTAGGCAAATCGGGCCGTGCATAGTAGGCATAGAAGTGCGTTCTGGCTATTAGGTACGATATATATATATATATATATATCATATATATATATATATATATACATATATATATATATATATATATATATATATATATATATATATATATATATATATACATATATATATATATATATATACATATATATATATATATATATACATATATATATATATATATATATATATATATATATATATATATATATATATGTCGTACCTAGTAGCCAGAACTCACTTCTCAGCCTACTATTCAAGGCCCGATTTGCCTAATAAGCCAAGTTTTCCTGAATTAATATATTTACTATAATTTTTTTCTTATGAAATGATAAAGCAACCCTTTTCTCTATGTATGAGGTCAATTTTTTTTTATTGGAGTTAAAATTAACTTAGATATATGACCGAACCTAACCAACCCTACCTAACCTAACCTAACCTATATTTATAGGTAAGGTTAGGTTAGGTAGCCAAAAAAAGCTAAGTTAGGTTAGGTTAGGTAGGTTAGGTAGACGAAAAAACATTAATTCATGAAAACTTGGCTTATTAGGCAAATCGGGCCTTGAATAGTAGGCTGAGAAGTGCGTTCTGGCTATTAGGTACGACATATATATATATATAAATTTGTGAGGGTACCACCTCTGGTGCCAATGTGGGGACCCATAGCCTCGGAGAAGAAAATAAAAAGTATTCAGAGGAGACCTTGTGGTTTCTCACTGAACACTATATATATATATATATAATTATTAAATATGACCGAAAAAGTAAGATTATTAATTCTAACACGAATTTTCTCAATGATTCTTACATTTCTTTTCACAGTTGATCGTAACTGAAAAATCAATTCTCCAAAATTCATTTTTATTTCTAGTCTGACGTGACACTTGAACGCGTTTCGTAAAACTTATTACATTTTCAAAGACTTTAGTTTACACACACACACAACTATAACTGAACAGAGTTTAAAACAGCTTCGATTTTATACCTGCATTTGGGTGAGGTGATATGTTACAACAGTTTTGGATGAGGTGTAAACAAACTTTCAACACAAGACAGAACACGAAACAATGGGTATAATATTTTGTAAGTTTAAGGGAAGAATGGAAGTAACTGCAAAGGGCTTATTGGTCCATATTTCTTGATGCTTCTATATTGGTGCGGAGTCTTGAAGTGGGTAGAATATAGTTATGCATTAATTGGCTGTTGATTGCTGGTGTCAACTTCTTAATGTGTAGTGCCTCGCAGATATCTACCCACCTGCTATCGCTGTATCTATCGATGATTTCCGTGTTTTTGTTAAGACTTCTCTGGTGATGGTCTGGTTGTGGGAAGAGATTATATGTTCCTTACTGGAGCCCTGTTGCTTATTCATCGTTTTCGCCTGGAAAGAGATGTTGTTGTCTTGCCTATATACTGAATTCTTTGAGGTTTACAGTCCCCAAGTGAGCATTTGAAGGCATAGACGACATTTGTCTCTTTTAAAGCGTTCTGCTTTGTGTCTGGAGAGTTTCTCATGAGTAGGTTGGCAGTTTTCTTGGTTTTATAGTAGATCGTCAATTGTATCTTCTGATTTTTGTCTGTAGGGATAACGTTTTTATTAACAATATCTTTCAGGACCCTTTCCTCCGTTTTATGAGTTGTGGAAAAGAAGTTCCTGTAAAATAGTCTAATAGGGGATACAGGTGTTGTGTTAGTTGTCTCTTCAGAGGTTGCATGGCGTTTCACCTTCCTTCTTATGATGTCTTCCACGAAACCATTGGAGAAGCCGTTGTTGACTAGGACCTGCCTTACCCTACAGAGTTCTTCATCGACTTGCTTCCATCCTGAGCTGTGGCTGAGAGCACGGTCGACATAAGCGTTAACGACACTCCTCTTGTACCTGTCTGGGCAGTCACTGTTGGCATTGAGGCACATTCCTATGTTTGTTTCCTTAGTGTAGACTGCAGTGTGGAACCCTCCGCTCCTTTCCATGACTGTTACATCTAGAAAGGGCAGCTTCCCATCCTTCTCCATCTCGTAAGTGAAACGCAACACAGAATTCTGCTCAAATGTCTCCTTCAGCTCCTGCAGATGTCTGACATCAGGTACCTGTGTAAAAATGTCGTTAACATACCTGCAGTTTATGGCCGGTTTCAAGTTCATGTCGACTAAGACCATTTGTTCGATGATACCCATGTAAAAGTTTGCAAACACTAATAACTTTCACTAATATATAATATATTATATTATATAATATATATTAGTATATTTTAGTAGCAGTCTTTCTTGTAAACATATGTTGTTAAATATGACCGAAAAAGTAAAATTAATAATTCTAACACGAATTTTCTCAATATTTCTTATGTTTCTTTTTACTGTTGATGGTAATTGAAAAGTCAATTCTCCAAAATTCCTTTTTATTTCTAGTCTGACGCGACGCCTGAACGCGTTTCGTAATTGCCTATTACATTTTCATAGACTTTAGTTTTCACACACAACTGTAACCTGTAAACACACCATTTGCTTCTGTATTTATACTCGCATTTGGGCGAGGTGATATGGTACAACAGTTTTGGATGAGGTGAACAAACTTGTGACAAACACAAGACATAACACGGAACAATGGGTATTAATTGGATATATGAGAGCATAAGAATGGAAGTAACTCCAAAGGGCCTATTGGCCCATACTTTCTCTTGATGCTTCTATATTGGAGCGGAGTCTTGAAGTGGGTAGAATATAGTTGTGCATTAATTTGCTGTTGATTGCTGGTGTTGACTTTTTGATGTATAGTGCCTCGCAGATGTTAATTTTGAAGAATTGATTTTTCAATTACCATCGACAAACAAGAAAAAAAAATTGTACATATATATGTCGTACCTAGTAGCCAGAACGCACTTGTCAGCCTACTATGCAAGGCCCGATTTGCCTAATAAGCCAAGTTTTCATGAATTAATTGTTTTTCGACTACCTAACCTACCTAACCTAACCTAACCTAACTTTTTCGGCTACCTAACCTAACCTAACCTATAAAGATAGGTTAGGTTAGGTTAGGTAGGGTTGGTTAGGTTCGGTCATATATCTACGTTAATTTTAACTCCAATAAAAAAAAATTTACCTCATATATAATGAAATGGGTAACTTTATCACTTCATAAGAAAAAAATTAGAGAAAATATATTAATTCATGAAAACTTGGCTTATTAGGCAAATCGGGGCTTGCATAGTAGGCCTAGAAGTGCGTTCTGGCTATTAGGTACGACATATATATATATATATATATATATATATATATATATATATATATATATATATATATATATACATATATATATACATATATACATATATATATATATATATATATATATATATATATATATATATATATATATATATATTACATATATATATATATTAGCTGGTGTCGGTGTATAGAGAGAGAGAGAGAGAGAGAGAGAGAGAGAGAGAGAGAGAAACCCATGGCGACCCATGCACTGTCCCGAATGGGTCACCATGGGTTCTCCCCTAGGTGTCCTGTTTGTGAACTTCTACATGGGTACCATCGAGCAGACGGTCTTAGTTGACATGGACTTGAGACCCACCATATACTGCAGGTATGTTGACGACATTTTCATGCAGGTACCTGATGTCAGACGTCTGCAGCAGGTGAAGGAGACATTCGAGCAAAATTCGGTGTTAAGTTTCACTTACGAGATGGAGAGTGATGGGAAGCTGCCCTTTCTAGATGTAACAGTCACGGAAAAGAATGGAGGCTTCCACACTGCAGTCAACATTAAGGAAACGAACATAGGAATGTGCCTTAATTAATGCCAATAGTGACTGCCTAGACAGTTACAAGAGGAGTGTTATCAATGTTTACGTTGACTTACAATATCTTTCAGGACCCTTTCCTCCGTTTTATGAGCCGTTGACAAGACGTTCCGGTAAAATAGTCTAATAGGGGGTATAAGTGTTGTGTTAGCTGACTCTTCGGAGATTGCATGGCATTTCACCTTTCTTTTTATGACGTCTTCAACAAAACTGTTAGAGAAGCCGTTGTTGACTAGGACCTGCTTTACCCTACAGAGCTCTTCATCGACTTGCTTCCATCCTGAGCTGTGGCTGAGAGCACGGTCGACATAAGCGTTGACAACACTCCTCTTGTGCCTGTCTGGGCAATCACTATTGGCATTGAGGCACATTCCAATGTTTGTTTCATTAGTGTAGAGTGTTCCTTCTGCACTAAGGTGTTGAAGAGGGTGGTGGCAAGGTCTGGTGTTGAAGAGGGTGGTGGCCAGGTCTGGTGTTGAAGAGGGTGGTGGCAAGGGCTGGTGTTGAAGAGGGTGGTGGCAAGGGCTGGTGTTGAAGAGGGTGGTGGCAAGGGCTGGTGTTGAAGAGGGTGGTGGCAAGGGCTGGTGTTGAAGAGGGTGGTGGCAAGGGCGGGTGTTGAAGAGGGTGGTGGCAAGGGCGGGTGTTGAAGAGGGTGGTGGCAAGGGCGGGTGTTGAAGAGGGTGGTTTAATAATCCATTTAATAATCACCATTTAATAATCATACAGATAATAGCTGTATTACCAACAAGTTACCCATAGAAAATGTAACTTGTAGTGGAATTACCGTCTAAAGAAAACGGGATATCATCACCACATACTATTATAATTCACCAGCTATTCTGCTGGGAATTATTCTTAAATACATTAGTCTTTGGACTTTACCATCATAAAACATCTTATATAAATTAACTTAATTATCAATATTAAAGTAGAGTAAATGTGACCCTTCTATCACTTTCTGAAATGTGGACAATGTAAGCCAGGCATCAGGGTGAGGGAGGGCAGCCATTGTTGTTTATACTAGACCAGAGGCTCACGGGAGCAAATTCGGCTCCTGTTAATTTTACTTGGACGTAGTGTTATGGAAACCAAAGGTGTACCATTATCAACACGCTGTCTACAAATTCAAGTTAAGTGTCTATCCGAAACCCGTTTATCATTCATTTATGGCCATTAATGTCAGGATATAGGGTGTTCCGGTTAGATCACGAAATCGCCTCAAACTAAAGGTAATTAAGCCAGGTCTTTATTGTTCCATGTATAGTGTTTTCTCTGATATAGCTTGTCATATATAGGTTTCTGGCTTTACAGCTAGCGCCCTTTTGACAGGTCAAGACGAGGAGGAAGACTTTGTGCACCAGTTACTGGGTGATGGAAGCTACCTCAAAGAGGATAATTTGGTGTCTACACCCTAGTTATACCTGGTGGACTAACCTGCTGTACTACAAGATAAGGAACCTTTTCAATGTATGTAGTCTAATTCTGTAGTTTGATTGGCTGCATATATATAAACTAATAAACCCCCACTAATGTGTAGAGGAGCGATTTGTGAGATTGAGATTATTGCAGAAATACAGTCCACTTATCATTATACAAATTGCTATCGAAGTATACAAATTAACGTAAATATAAATTCATATAAATTAAATAAATATAAATCTCACAGGTCGGTTCCCACATTATTTGGACCTTCGGAACCGGAATATTCGGTCCTATGAACCCACATTTGGTCATCTTAGTACCGGATGAACCAGTCAACCAGTGGATTCATTAAATATACTAGTGCAGTGTTATTTAAACAAGGCCAGCCAGTCAAAGACAGCGGCGAAGCCTCGTGGGAGCTCAGGAGCCCCCCCTCAACTGAGTTCAGCCTCATCAGCGGTTTCATGCACACCCACAGATATTTGGTGGCGTGTTATTTCGTGAAATGACAGCGCTAATATTGAAGCCAGCCAAATTAGTGGCTGTGTCCTCGCAAGATTGTTCATGGATTTCGTTGTGTTAAATTTCGCGAGAGATTATCTACGAATTTTGTGGAGTTTATTTCGCGAGGTCACAATATTTAATACTTCTTGATAATATTAGAAGTTTCATAGAGGCTAATTAAGAGGCTATTATCAATAATTGTGTATATTATTTCTCCAAAATAGAGAATTATTTAATATATATTGCACTAGTGATCACAGTATAATATTTACTAATTGCCAACCCACAACAGGGTAGGATATGACTAGTTGAACTATTATCGTTCATCCTAGTCCCATTATTACCATAGTCAGTTGTACTATATTGATCAACCTAACACCATTAATGAATGGTCCAGACCCTATTTTGGGTGTAATTTTTATCAACTCGAGTTGAGTTGTATATATAATAATTTACTTAAGATCATTACACCTTTGAGTGATTAATTAGTGTCTATTCCATCCTAGGGTGATATAGAAGAGCTAACCTAAAGGTACTTCCAGTGACACTGGTTTATCACTCAAATCATTAGTGTGTATGATTGTATATATATAATGTGTATTAATTTTAAGTGCTAACCTCTAGTAGAGGTAGGATTATTGCCTAGTGAGTGCAGAATTTACCCTAGGCTACCATCAGTGCTTGTTCAGTATTATGAGCAGCCCAAGTACAAGTCCCACAAGGCTTCACCAACTAGCCAGTATGGATAATGCAGGGAGAATGAAAAGAACCCTTGCAGGTCTTAAAGGCCACTTAACAAGACAGATCAAGAAATGTGAAGATTTGTCACAACAATCTCAAGTTGATTATGCTGACCTGGAAAGCTATTATCAAGCAGCTGCAGGTAAATTTGAGCAAATCAAATGTCAAATAGCAACATATGTGGCTGAACTTGCCAACACCAATTTATCAGAAACAGAAATAGACGACATTATGGTTGCTCTTGCGAATTATGAAGATCACACTCAGGCCACGTTACAGCCTTATGTCAAATTAATTGCCCAGAACAAGGCAACAGCAACAACAACAACAGTTGCATCTAATACGAGTCAAGCAGAAGCTCGACTCCCTCCAATTAATTTACCCACTTTCTCAGGAAAAAATGAGGAAGATTGGGACGAATTTTGGAACAAATTCGTTGACCTTGTAGACTCAAAACAATCTTTACCAAAGAGTAGTAAATTCTCTTATTTGCAAGGCCAATTATCAGGTGAGGCTAAAACAGTAGTATCCCATCTGAGATTAACTAATGACGGCTATGATCTGGCAGTAAAACTCCTCAAGGATAATTATGCTGATCCAGAAGTAAGAACATCACATTTAGTTCATGAGCTGTTGCATTTACCCCCACCGGAGGCTTCAGCTGATTCACTCCAAGTCTTCAAGCTGGAGGTAGAATCATTGATCAATGCCCTCAGCCTGACAGCAGATACAAACGGGGCTGAGTGGGTCTTGAAAATAATTGTCCAGGAGAAAATACCTAGGGACATATTGAGACAAATGAGTGCTCATTACAATAAAAGTATCTTATCCATGAATGAAATATCTGAAGGTTTAAAGTCAGTAGTTCATCAATTACGAACACATGACAAATTAAAACCACCAAGTAAACCCTCAGAAACCAATAATAGTAAACCACAGAGTACCAAAGGTACTCCAAATCAATCTAGACAATATAATTCAACACCAAAGTGGAACAGTGGCAGTGTGGGCGTATATGCAGTGGGACCCTCCAAGCCTATAGTTACTGTGTCATCCAAGAACGTGACACCAAAGGGTACAGGAAGCTATGGAACATGTTTGTTCTGCAATGAGAAACATTCAATGTACCACTGCCCTAATTTTCCTGATAGTGACGCCCATGTTGAGCGACTCAAAGATTTGCAACATTGCACGAGGTGCCTCAGGAAACATAACATCAACGACTGTGATACCCAATTACACACCTGTAATAGGTGTAACAAAGGTCAACACCATGCAGCATTGTGCAGAGACACCAAAACAACGTCTCCAAACCCCAAGGTGGAAGATAGCATTCCCACCACAGTACAGTACTGCAAGGTGCAACCAACAAAGAGTGTCCAATCGGCAAAGTCTAAAGGTAATACGACTTTGCCTACTGCCCAAATTACCATCCTGAATAAGAGGGCCAAGGTCCATACCCGTGGGTTGTTTGACCAAGGATCCCAAAGAACATATATCACTAAAAAGTTGGCAGATGAACTACAATTAAGGCCTGTAGCCCAGATGTCATTCAACATCTCAGGGTTTGTAACAGATGCAGGACCTCAAGTCTACCAGGTGGTACAACCATCAGTACGTTTAGGCAGGTACGTCTGTCGAGTACAAGCCATTGTGGTGGACAAAATACCAGTAGACCTACAAGTTCAAGGTCTGAGAGCAACAGCCAAATTCCTGAGAAATAGAGGAATAAAATTGGCAGATAATATTAAGTCTGATCACCTCACCGACTTCGGTCTCCTTGTAGGGACAGACTATTGTCATCGATTCATTGGTAGCCCTACTAAATATCAGGGCATAACCATGTTAAACTCTGCAGGAGGTAAATTACTCTCAGGCCCAGTATCAAGCCTGAGGAGACCTATGCCTGCAGATAAACAATACCAATAGAAATCTAAATTTGTCAGCTGATTATATTTCTCCAGTAGCATTATACTAAGGAGATTACAGCTGACTATAGCAACAGAGGTTGATGTTAGTATCATCATTTGAAGCTGAAGATGAGTTCATGAGGCCTCAGTGGCAAATCAGTGAACAGTAGCCTAAAACAGCTACAAGTCACTGCGACCAATGTCACTGATCCCACTGCAGTCTCAGAACCATACTTTACTTTAATGATGAGCTATTCAATCTTCTGAATCAATTAACTAAATTAAACCCCAATAAATCTGATGACTGATTTGATACATTTATTATTTAATCAAGATGTATTCCATGGGCTTCAGTGTTTATATATCAGTGACCAGTTACCTGAACAAACTTCAAGTTATATCTAATGTCACTGATCTCACTGCAGTCCCTGAATCATACTTGACTGTAGTACTTTGTCACATTCAGTCTTCTGGGTTAAATAATATGTAATAAGGCTTGAATATTAGCCTTTCAAGAGTTGACAGGGAAATGAAATCGCATTAGACTTCTAACCCCTGCAACTCTAGTACGGGACATCCGTCCTGTACGAACAGACGCACAAATGTGTGATTACTAACTACTAACATCAAATTAATCTAATAATTCGAAGGAGGAGTATCGGTGTTCGTCTGTTCTAAATAGGACTTCGACCCGTGAGCAGCCCCCTGGGGAATTATGTCGGAAAATCCGACACCATTTAATAATCATACAGATAATAGCTGTATTACCAACAAGTTACCCATAGAAAATGTAACTTGTAGTGGAATTACCGTCTAAAGAAAACGGGATATCATCACCACATACTATTATAATTCACCAGCTATTCTGCTGGGAATTATTCTTAAATACATTAGTCTTTGGACTTTACCATCATAAAACATCTTATATAAATTAACTTAATTATCAATATTAAAGTAGAGTAAATGTGACCCTTCTATCACTTTCTGAAATGTGGACAATGTAAGCCAGGCATCAGGGTGAGGGAGGGCAGCCATTGTTGTTTATACTAGACCAGAGGCTCACGGGAGCAAATTCAGCTCCTGTTAATTTTACTTGGACGTAGTGTTATGGAAACCAAAGGTGTACCATTATCAACACGCTGTCTACAAATTCAAGTTAAGTGTCTATCCGAAACCCGTTTATCATTCATTTATGGCCATTAATGTCAGGATATAGGGTGTCCTGGTTAGATCACGAAATCGCCTCAAACTAAAGGTAATTAAGCCAGGTCTTTATTGTTCCATGTATAGTGTTTTCTCTGATATAGCTTGTCATATATAGGTTTCTGGCTTTACAGCTAGCGCCCTTTTGACAGGTCAAGACGAGGAGGAAGACTTTGTGCACCAGTTACTGGGTGATGGAAGCTACCTCAAAGAGGATAATTTGGTGTCTACACCCTAGTTATACCTGGTGGACTAACCTGCTGTACTACAAGATAAGGAACCTTTTCAATGTATGTAGTCTAATTCTGTAGTTTGATTGGCTGCATATATATAAACTAATAAACCCCCACTAATGTGTAGAGGAGCGATTTGTGAGATTGAGATTATTGCAGAAATACAGTCCACTTATCATTATACAAATTGCTATCGAAGTATACAAATTAACGTAAATATAAATTCATATAAATTAAATAAATATAAATCTCACAGGTCGGTTCCCACAGGTGGTGGCAAGGGCTGGTGTTGAAGAGGATGGTGGCAAGGTCTGGTGTTGAAGAGGGTGGTGGCAAGGTCTGGTGTTGAAGAGGGTGGTGGCAAGGTCTGGTGTTGAAGAGGGTGGTGGCAAGGTCTGGTGTTGAAGTGGGTGGTGGCAAGGTCTGGTGTTGAAGAGGGTGGTGGCAAGGTCTGGTGTTGAAGTGGGTGGTGGCAAGGTCTGGTGTTGAAGTGGGTGGTGGCAAGGTCTGGTGTTGAAGAGGGTGGTGGCAAGGTCTGGTGTTGAAGAGGGTGGTGGCAAGGTCTGGTGTTGAAGAGGGTGGTGGCAAGGTCTGGTGTTGAAGAGGGTGGTGGCAAGGGCTGGTGTTGAAGAGGGTGGTGGCAAGGGCTGGTGTTGAAGAGGGTGGTGGCAAGGGCTGGTGTTGAAGAGGGTGGTGGCAAGGGCTGGTGTTGAAGAGGGTGGTGGCAAGGGCTGGTGTTGAAGAGGGTGGTGGCAAGGGCTGGTGTTGAAGAGGGTGGTGGCAAGGGCTGGTGTTGAAGAGGGTGGTGGCAAGGGCTGGTGTTGAAGAGGGTGGTGGCAAGGGCTGGTGTTGAAGAGGGTGGTGGCAAGGGCTGGTGTTGAAGAGGGTGGTGGCAAGGGCTGGTGTTGAAGAGGGTGGTGGCAAGGGCGGGTGTTGAAGAGGGTGGTGGCAAGGGCGGGTGTTGAAGAGGGTGGTGGCAAGGGCGGGTGTTGAAGAGGGTGGTGGCAAGGGCGGGTGTTGAAGAGGGTGGTGGCAAGGGCTGGTGTTGAAGAGGGTGGTGGCAAGGGCTGGTGTTGAAGAGGGTGGTGGCAAGGGCTGGAGTTGAAGAGGGTGGTGGCAAATCCAGCTGTTAACTGGAGGTGTGAGGGGTGGTGGTGTTGAGGGTGTGGTGGGAGGGGCAGGTGTGTGTGTGTGTGTGTGTGTGTGTGTGTGTAGGGGGGGGAGGGACGGGGAGGGGAAGAGGAAGGGCCTGGAGTGAAGACGATGGCGGACGACTTGAAGAGGCAGCGCCGTCAGCCCCTTGGGTCATTCAACCGCGCGCGTGCACTCCCAGCGGACGGGCCGACTACTGCTTCCTCACACTCAGTAGCGCCCCTCCTGCTGATACGCCGGCAGGACTCTCCCTCACACTGAGTAGTGCTGCTCCGCCGGCAACACCTCCTCACTCTACCTCACACTCCTACAGCCAGAAAAAATAGTCTCAGTTTGAACATTAACAAGAGCTAAGGCTTGTGAGAAATGCGGCGAGAGATTATGTTTTTATCCGCGCTAAGGTGCCGTCTTTCATCGCTTGTACAGTCGTGAACACACACACTCGCCCGCCAAGTGTCAGAATTACACCTGCAGTGCGCCAACTTCCTCAGCTCCTCCAGTACGCCAGCTTCCGCAGCTTCGACAGCTTCGTCAGCCCGCGGACAGTAGACACCCCCACACTCGCTCTCACAGGTAAGCAATGCTCTACCTTGCTCAGGGATACACAACACATTACTGAGTAATGTTGTTCCATGACACATAACACCTATAGTCGTCGGCTGTGTTGTGTTCGTGCCAAGTTCTCAACTTCATATATTAAAACTGTACACTACTGGCCAGTTGGATTGTAGGCCTATAAACTCTTTAGACACTACGCCTCTGTAGGCCTATATTATATATACACCTATGGTCACTCATTTTCGTTCGTGGTGTGAGCCGGTTTGATCCCCTCCCCCCACCCCCGAGGCCCGAGGCCTACCTGTGACACACACAATTAAATGCCATCTATGTCACTGCTCGGATGCCACCCGTGTAACAGCCTGAAGGTCGGCCTTCTCCGCGCGCGGATGTCATCCCTTTCACTGTCTGGCTGTCAGCCTTCTCGCCGCCTGGATGACACCCGCCAGCTTGGGGCCAGATTCACCAAGCAGTTACGCAAGCAGTTACGAACCTGTACATCTTTTTTTCAATCTTTGGCGGCTTTGTTTACAATTATTAAGCTGTTAATGAGCTCCGAAGCACCAGGAGGCTGTTTATGACAATAACAGCAGTTCAGTGGTAGGTTTTCATGCTTTTAAACTGTTTAAAAAAATGTAACCAAAGCCGTCAAAGATTGAAGAAAGATGTACAGGTTCGTAAGTACCTGCGTAACTGCTTCGTGAATCTGCGCTTATAAATGGGCACTGGGTCCATAAGGATGCCCATATGAACCCAGTACCCATTTCCTCCCGATGTTTGCCCAACCGGGTCTCTCGATGTACCAAAACGTCAATCAAATCCAACCTCCTAACCAGAAGTGTATGAACTCAACCAACCCACCTAACCAATCATTCCGATACATAGAAAGGGATCAGATATCTTTGAACCATTTCTTGTCACAGTACGTTGCCTCTGTAACGTTGATTATCATTACGTACAAAACACGACCAACTAGTTGAGGGGCAGGCTTGGCTTGGCTTGGGTGCCCCCATGTCGACCTAGTGGTGTGCTCGACACGAGCACCGTGTCGACCTAGTGGTGTGCTCGACACGAGCACCGTGTCGACCTAGTGGTGTGGTCGACACGAGCAATGTGTCGACCTAGTGGCGTGGTCGACACGAGCACCGTGTCGACCTAGTGGTGTGGTCGACACGAGCACCGTGTCGCCCTAGTGGCGTGCTCGACACGAGCACCGTGTCGACCTAGTGGCGTGGTCGACACGAGCACCGTGTCGACCTAGTGGCGTGGTCGACACGAGCACCGTGTCGACCTAGTGGTGTACTCGACACGAGCACCGTGTCGACCTAGTGGTGTGGTCGACACGAGCACCGTGTCGACCTAGTGGTGTGGTCGACACGAGCACCGTGTCGACCTAGTGGTGTGGTCGACACGAGTACCTAAAGGGGGCAACATGAGGGGCCAACACTGACCAACCTACCACAAAGGACAGTCAAGAACTTTGTAGAGAATCAGCCAGCCTTCTCCAAACTATTTTGTGGCGGTGCGGATGCAACGGGACATGACACCCCGCCCCTCTTCCCCCTCAATCATTTGTAATTGTATCGATCCACCCCGACCCGCCCATGTTGAACATCTTCCCAGCAGCAGTCACTGTGAAATGTTGGGCGAGGGTTGTCCCAAACACCTGGCTTACAACATAGGAGAGCAAGACATTATGTTTAATAGATATTGATAATGTGAATATTTGGAAAGTATAGATGTTACGGCCTCTATGGGTCGCAACCGGGTTCTTTGACGGTAGAACCAAACTTACTGTATCCGACCCCAAGTCGGTAGTACGCTTTCAAGACAGTGGTTATATAGCGCATAAAAAAGGGAGGGGATGAACAAAACATTGTTCCTTTCGTCAATGTTTTAAATATCTTTCCACCACTGTTAAGTAGATATATGTACACCGTGACCATAAATAATTTATAAAGAAACGACAGGCTATTACTACACCATGTACAATCCTTTCGCTCAGGATATCAAACGTGTTCACGTGCAGAGTTCATCAATCCCCAGTATTTTTTTACTGTTCAGTAGCGTATCCAACCTTACTGGGAAGAACACCGGCGAGTTCACCTGTTCGTGGGCCAGCCCACTGATAGTGTCATGAGGTGCCTGTACCCCCACGACCGCTCTCCAGCTACTCGCTGGCAGAGTACCTCAGCCACACGCTCAGCGGGGTCACAATACAGGGGTAGCGATACCCTGGCAGCAGTCTCTAGCGACCAGCTAGAGGTACTTAACCTCGTACTCGTACCTCGTAACCTCGTACCTCGTAACCTCGTACCTCGTAACCTCGTACCTCGTAGAGGTACTTAACCTTAACGACCAGCAGTACTTAACAGGCACCACCCTGTCGTCAGTCTCTCCCGTAAGCCAGTCCCGAAGGCACGCCGATCCTTTTCAACATTTAAGCACTTGCAGCTACCACACTGCTTCATCGGCGGCGGCTTCCTTGGTCGTTTCCAAGACCATGTGGGGAGACCGTGGCCTGCCCAAGATGAACTGCCTTCTCCAGTACCGCTGCCCCCCAGACGTCACCTCTGTGGACACAAAACGTCATCAATGACCTAGCCGGTACTGGCGAAACTAAGACATACCACTAACCCACTGGGAAGTTGACATTGTGCTCTGTAGCACACACTAGGTGGCGCTGGTGTTGAGGCGTCACCTCACCAGAGGTCACTCACAACGACCCCTCTGGCTGACCCAGGCAGGAATCTTTAGCCATTTGATAACCACCACCAGATAGCGTCGTCTACATATTGTACTACTCCCAGGAGTTCGGGTGCGGACTCTTAGATGGCGCTGGAACTGCCACTCTACCTCCTGACAAGGGCCTAATAGTAGGCAAGTACACCAATATAGTTATGTGTCTTGTTCACTATATTTATACATTTTATAATGTTAAATATTTTATGGGGGTGTTGCTGAACAATCACCATCCCATAATCTAATGGTGACTGTGAGGGTCAAGGTGATGGTGATAATGGTGACTGTAGGGGTCAAGGTGATGGTGATAATGGTGACTGTGGGGGTCAAGGTGATGGTGACTGTGGGGGTCAAGGTGATGGTGATAATGGTGACTGTGGGGTCAAGGTGATGGTGATAATGGTGACTGTGGGGGTCAAGGTGATGGTGACTGTGGGGATCAAGGTGATGGTGATAATGGTGACTGTGGGGGGTCAAGGTGATGGTGATAATGGTGACTGTGGGGGTCAAGGTGATGGTGATAATGGTGACTGTGGGGGGGTCAAGGTGATGGTGATAATGGTGAGTGCGGGGGTCAAGGTGATGGTGACTGTGGGGATCAAGGTGATGGTGATAATGGTGACTGTGGGGGGTCAAGGTGATGGTGATAATGGTGAGTGCGGGGGTCAAGGTGATGGTGATAATGGTGAGTGCGGGGGTCAAGGTGATGGTGATAATGGTGAGTGCGGGGGTCAAGGTGATGGTGATAATGGTGAGTGCGGGGGGGGGGACAAGGTGTTGGTGATAAGGCGCCCCCCCCCAGTCATATTGATGACGTCACACGTTGTTTACGCTACTGTGAATACAAATCTAATATATTTATAAATGATTTTTTGTTTCATTTTCTTAACTTGTCCACTTACTAATGTGATTGTTTTTTATGCATTAATATTTCCTGGCGCAGACAAGGGTTTAGTGAGGAGCTAGTTTGCCTGGGCTTGGCGTGGGGGGTGATGGCTGCCAGTGTGGCTGTGGGGGGGTGGTGGCTGCCAGTGTGGCTGTGGGGGGGTGGTGGCTGCCAGTGTGGCTGTGGGGGGGTGATGGCTGCCAGTGTGGCTGTGGGGGGGTGATGGCTGCCAGTGTGGCTGTGGGGGGGGGGGATGGCTGCCAGTGTGGCTGTGGGGGGGTGATGGCTGCCAGTGTGGCTGTGGGGGGGGGGATGGCTGCCAGTGTAGCTGTGGGGGGGTGGTGGCTGCCAGTGTGGCTGTGGGGGGGTGATGGCTGCCAGTGTGGCTGTGGGGGGGTGATGGCTGCCAGTGTGGCTGTGGGGGGGTGATGGCTGCCAGTGTGGCTGTGAGGGGGTGATGGCTGCCAGTGTGGCTGTGGGGGGGGTGATGGCTGCCAGTGTGGCTGTGGGGGGGTGATGGCTGCCAGTGTGGCTGTGGGGGGGTGATGGCTGCCAATGTGGCTGTGGGGGGGTGATGGCTGCCAGTGTGGCTGTGGGGGGGTGATGGCTGCCAGTGTGGCTGTGGGGGGTGATGGCTGCCAGTGTGGCTGTGGGGGGGGTGATGGCTGCCAGCGTGGCTGTGGGGGGGGTGATGGCTGCCAGTGTGGCTGTGGGGGGGGTGATGGCTGCCAGTGTGGCTGTGGGGGGGTGATGGCTGCCAGTGTGGCTGTGGGGGGGGTGATGGCTGCCAGCGTGGCTGTGGGGGGGGGGGGTGATGGCTGCCAGTGTGGCTGTGGGGGGTGATGGCTGCCAGTGTGGCTGTGGGGGGGGGGTGATGGCTGCCAGTGTGGCTGTGGGGGGTGATGGCTGCCAGTGTGGCTGTGGGGGGGGGGTGATGGCTGCCAGTGTGGCTGTGGGGGGGCGGAGGTGAAGTTGTTTGGCATCATTGTAGCAAATATTGACCTAATCTGATCCAGCGAGTTATTGTCCTTGGTCATGTGTGTGTGTGTGAGGGGGGGGCGCTACGTGGCTCTCGGTGTTTGTTTAACTTACTAAATGCTGCAGTCGAGTAGTTTAGTGTACTGTAAAGGTGTTGTGGTGTAGTCTGGGTGTGTCTTACTTAGTGT
Source organism: Procambarus clarkii (assembly GCF_040958095.1). Classification (NCBI taxonomy): domain Eukaryota; kingdom Metazoa; phylum Arthropoda; class Malacostraca; order Decapoda; family Cambaridae; genus Procambarus; species Procambarus clarkii. The sequence goes on along the minus strand of NC_091229.1, from coordinate 24,501,503 downwards.
ATAGCCAGTATACGTATATACATGATATATACGTCAGAAAATCCAGTAGGACTGTGTGGGCGCTAACCTGTGACCCCAACGCATTGCTAGTCGCGTACGCTACCACTGGACCACCGCGGGCTTGTGCAACGCATACAACAGGATTTCTACTGAAATCCCAGGAAGTGAGGAGGGCTTCAGTAGCCAGGCGAGGTGGTCACGTCTGGCCCGCCTGTGCTCGGGGGGCAGGGCACACTGCCCCTGCACCTCACGCCACAACTTCACAAACACACAGGAATCACCATAACGTGTGTGGTCCAGTGGTAGAGTATGAGGCTTGGCCATGCCGGGGTCGCAGGTTCGCGCCCACCTCCCTGCCCTAGTGGATTTGTTCATGGCGTTAGTGTGATATATGTGTGTACTGTATACATATGTATCTTGTGTATATATGTATCTTGTGTATTCGTATATATGATGAGCCTAAGCCGTAGCCAGGCTCATCAAGGTGCCCCTGGGACCTAAGCCTACTACCTAACCTCTTGCAGGATGCAACGCGCAAAACTGTTCCCTATCTCCCGAGTACCTATTTACCTGCTAGGTGAAGATACGCATGAGGTGAAAGGAATCGTGCCCTCCTGTTCGGTCTGCCTCCAGGTGCTGAAGGCTGAGGCATGCGGGACTGTCTGCTGATTACCTGAGACTGTGAACCACAGTTCGGTACCTGCACGAGGGGCTGGGGGCCCCGGCAGGAGGGGCTGGGGGACCCGCCAGGAGGGGTTGGGGGACCCGCCAGGAGGGGCTGGAGGGCCCCGGCAGGAGGGGCTGGGGGCCCTGGCAGGAGGGGCTGGGGGCCCTGGCAGGAGGGGCTGGGGGCCCCGGCAGGGGGGCTGGGGCCCCTGGCAGGAGGGGCTGGGGGCCCCGGCAGGGGGGCTGGGGGCCCTGGCAGGAGGGGCTGGAGGCCCCGCCAGGAGGGGGCTGGGGGCCCTGGCAGGGGGGCTGGGGGCCCTGGCAGGAGGGGCTGGGGGGCCCCGGCAGGAGGGGCTGGGGGGCCCCGGCAGGAGGGGCTGGGGGGCCCCGGCAGGAGGGGCTGGGGGCCCTGGCAGGAGGGGCTGGGGGGCCCCGGCAGGAGGGGCTGGGGGGTCCCGGCAGGAGGGGCTGGGGGCCCCGGCAGGAGGGGGCTGGGGGCCCTGGCAGGAGGGGCTGGGGGGCCCCGGCAGGAGGGGCTGGGGGCCCCGGCAGGAGGGGCTGGGGGCCCTGGCAGGAGGGGGCTGGGGGGGCCCCGGCAGGGGGGCTGGGGGCCCTGGCAGGAGGGGCTGGGGGGCCCCGGCAGGGGGGCCCCGGCAGGGGGGCTGGGGGCCCTGGCAGGAGGGGCTGGGGGCCCCGGCAGGGGGGCTGGGGGCCCTGGCAGGAGGGGCTGGGGGCCCCGGCAGGAGGGGCTGGGGGCCCCGGCAGGAGGGGCTGGGGGCCCCGGCAGGGGGGCTGGGGGCCCTGGCAGGAGGGGCTGGGGGCCCCGCCAGGAGGGGGCTGGGGGCCCCGCCAGGAGGGGGCTGGGGGCCCTGGCAGGAGGGGGCTGGGGGCCCCGCCAGGAGGGGGTTGGGGGCCCTGGCAGGAGGGGCTGGGGGGCCCCGGCAGGGGGGCTGGGGGCCCTGGCAGGAGTGGCTGGGGGCCCCGGCAGGGGGCTGGGGGCCCTGGCAGGAGGGGCTGGGGGCCTCGGCAGGGGGGCTGGGGGCCCTGGCAGGAGGGGCTGGGGGCCCCGCCAGGAGGGGGCTGGGGGCCCCGGCAGGAGGGGCTGGGGGGCCCCGGCAGGAGGGGCTGGGGGGCCCCGGCAGGAGGGGCTGGGGGGCCCCGGCAGGAGGGGCTGGGGGGCCCCGGCAGGAGGGGCTGGGGGCCCCGCCAGGAGGGGGCTGGGGGCCCAGCCAGGAGGGGGCTGGGGGCCCCGCCAGGAGGGGGCTGGGGGCCCCGCCAGGAGGGGGCTGGGGGCCCCGGCAGGAGGGGCTGGGGGCCCCGGCAGGAGGGGCTGGGGGCCCCGCCAGGAGGGGCTGGGGGGCCCCGCCAGGAGGGGCTGGGGGCCCCGGCAGGAGGGGCTGGGGGCCCTGGCAGGAGGGGCTGGGGGGCCACGGCAGGAGGGGCTGGGGGCCCTGGCAGGAGGGGCTGGGGGCCCCGCCAGGAGGGGCTGGGGGCCCCGCCAGGAGGGGCTGGGGGCCCCGCCAGGAGGGGGCTGGGGGGCTCCAAGTTTCAGTGTTGTGGTCAAAACTTGTCCACAAATGTGTCGGGGTCGAAGCTCCCGTCTCAACACACCTGTTGATTCACCACACCTGCAGGTGGTACTCCAGCAGCCCCTGGCGGGACAGTGTGCATGTACTCCAGCAGCCCCTGGCGGGACAGTGTACATGTACTCCAGCAGCCCCTGGCGGGACAGTGTACATGTACTCCAGCAGCCCCTGGCGGGACAGTGTACATGTACTCCAGCAGCCCCTGGCGGGACAGTGTACATGTACTCCAGCAGCCCCTGGTGGGACAGTGTACATGTACTCCAGCAGCCCCTGGCGGGACAGTGTGTTTATTAAACTATACACAGGTGTTGGGGTGACTACACGCAGGTGTTGGGGTGACTACACGCAGGTGTTGGGGTGACTACACGCAGGTGTTGGGGTGACTACACGCAGGTGTTGGGGTGACTACACGCAGGTGTTGGGGTGACTACACGCAGGTGTTGGGGTGACTACACGCAGGTGTTGGGGTGACTACACACAGGTGTTGGGGTGACTACACACAGGTGTTGGGGTGACTACACGCAGGTGTTGGGGTGACTACACGCAGGTGTTGGGGTGACTACACACAGGTGTTGGGGTGACTACACACAGGTGTTGGGGTGACTACACACAGGTGTTGGGGTGACTACACACAGGTGTAGGGGTGACTACACACAGGTGTTGGGGTGACTACACGCAGGTGTTGGGGTGACTACACACAGGTGTTGGGGTGACTACACACAGGTGTTGGGGTGACTACACGCAGGTGTTGGGGTGACTACACTCAGGTGTAGGGGTGACTACACGCAGGTGTTGGGGTGACTACACACAGGTGTTGGGGTGACTACACGCAGGTGTTGGGGTGACTACACACAGGTGTTTGGGTGACTACACACAGGTGTTGGGGTGACTACACACAGGTGTTGGGGTGACTACACGCAGGTGTTGGGGTGACTACACGCAGGTGTTGGGGTGACTACACACAGGTGTTGGGGTGACTACACACAGGTGTTGGGGTGACTACACGCAGGTGTTGGGGTGACTACACACAGGTGTTGGGGTGACTACACACAGGTGTTGGGGTGACTACACGCAGGTGTTGGGGTGACTACACTCAGGTGTAGGGGTGACTACACACAGGTGTTGGGGTGACTACACACAGGTGTTGGGGTGACTACACACAGGTGTTGGGGTGACTACACACAGGTGTTGGGGTGACTACACACAGGTGTTGGGGTGACTACACACAGGTGTTGGGGTGACTACACACAGGTGTTGGGGTGACTACACACAGGTGTTGGGGTGACTACACACAGGTGTTGGGGTGACTACACACAGGTGTTGGGGTGACTACACACAGGTGTTGGGGTGACTACACGTAGGTGTTGGGGTGACTACACACAGGTGTTGGGGGTGACTACACGCAGGTGTTGGGGTGACTACACGCAGGTGTTGGGGTGACTACACTCAGGTGTAGGGGTGACTACACACAGGTGTTGGGGTGACTACACACAGGTGTTGGGGTGACTACACACAGGTGTTGGGGTGACTACACACAGGTGTTGGGGTGACTACACACAGGTGTTGGGGTGACTACACACAGGTGTTGGGGTGACTACACGCAGGTGTTGGGGTGACTACACTCAGGTGTAGGGGTGACTACACACAGGTGTTGGGGTGACTACACGCAGGTGTTGGGGTGACTACACACAGGTGTTGGGGTGACTACACTCAGGTGTAGGGGTGACTACACACAGGTGTTGGGGTGACTACACGCAGGTGTTGGGGTGACTACACACAGGTGTTGGGGTGACTACACGCAGGTGTTGGGGTGACTACACACAGGTGTTGGGTGTGTTACATAGCTGGCTGCGCCCGCGGTGTTGTCTCTCTTGGTGTTGTTTGTTTTGTCTGGCTAGTGTCCCTGGTCGCCACCAGGGCGGGTGACCCACCTGGTGACTTACACCAGGTGTAGGGTGTAGGGTGTTGGGTGTGGGGTGTAGGGTGTAGGGTGTGGGGTGTAGGGTGTAGGGTGTAGTGTGTAGGGTGTAGGGTGTAGGGTGTGGGGTGTAGGGTGTAGGGTGTAGGGTGTGGGGTGTAGGGTGTAGGGTGTAGGGTGTAGGGTGTGGGGTGTAGGGTGTAGGGTGTAGGGTGTAGGGTGTAGGGTGTGGGGTGTAGGGTGTAGGGTGTAGGGTGTAGGGTGTGGGGTGTAGGGTGTAGGGTGTAGGGTGTAGGGTGTGGGGTGTAGGGTGTAGGGTGTAGGGTGTAGGGTGTGGGGTGTAGGGTGTAGGGTGTAGGGTGTAGGGTGTGGGGTGTAGGGTGTAGGGTGTAGGGTGTGGGGTGTAGGGTGTAGGGTGTGGGGTGTAGGGTGTAGGGTGTAGGGTGTGGGGTGTAGGGTGTAGGGTGTAGGGTGTAGGGTGTAGGGTGTGGGGTGTAGGGTGTAGGGTGTGGGGTGTAGGGTGTAGGGTGTAGGGTGTAGGGTGTGGGGTGTGGGGTGTAGGGTGTAGGGTGTGGGGTGTAGGGTGTAGGGTGTAGGGTGTGGGGTGTAGGGTGTAGGGTGTAGTGCGGGTAACAAATCAAACCTCAAATCGTTTTCAACACATTCTGGGGGGGGGGTTTATTATGTATGTGTATGTGTGTGTGTATCTATCTATCTATATATATATATATATATATATATATATATATATAATGTGTCGTACCTAGTAGCCAGAACGCACTTGTCAGCCTACTATGCAAGGCAAATTTGCCTAATAAGCCAAGTTTTCCTGAATTAATATATTTTCTCAATTTTTTTTCTTATGAAATGATAAAGCTACCCATTTCATTATATATGAGGTCAATTTTTTTTTATTGTAGTTAAAATTAACGTAGATATATGACCGAACCTAACCAACCCTACCTAACCTAACCTAACCTATCTTTATAGGTTAGGTTAGGTTAGGTAGCCAAAAAAGTTAGGTTAGGTTAGGTTAGGTAGGTTAGGTAGTCGAAAAACAATTAATTCATGAAAACTTGGCTTATTAGGCAAATCGGGCCTTGCATAGTAGGCTGAGAAGTGCGTTCTGGCTACTAGGTACGACATATATATATATATATATATATATATATATATATATATATATATATATATATATATATATATATATATATATATATATATATATATATATATATATATATATATATATATATATATATCTTTTTTTTTTTTTTTTTTTTTTTTTTTATCAATAGGGAAGGGAGTACCACCTCTGGCTGGAAGAAGGGGGACCCATAGCCTCGGAGGAAACCACACATAACGCATTGGAGGGAATGTAGGTCCCCTCCAATACAGTTTCTGTGTGCTTTTCTCCTACCACCCCCTTCCCTTTTTTTTTCCTTTATTGTGTATTTAAAGGTTACAAATATATATATATATATATATATATATATATATATATATATATATATATATATATATATATATATATATATATATATATATATATATATAGTCAATCACTCGAAATTATTGACTGGTGGACATTCAGTACAACATTACTAGGTGTTAAATTACGACTTATTAGTAACTAAAATATAAACAAATACAGATTATATGTACAGTTGTTAAGGCGACATGACTCCTGCAAGGTCTCAGGACTGTACCGCTTGAGCAGCCCGGCCTCCAAAAATGGGGTGGTAAATGTAAGAAGACAAATAAGTGCAAATATGTACTATTCATATCAGTTAGGAATTGTACTTATTTTCACTTAGTATTAAATCGTAGTGTCAAATATATTGGGAATATTTGAGTTTACCTGAAAAACTGAATAGAAAACCACAACCTCACCTAACCGTCTTAGTTTTTGAATATAATAATTTTATTGCTTCTTAATTATAATTAGTACTTAACCTAGAGCTATAGTGATATTACAGTTTTATAAAACTAATAAAACAAAACTAAAATATATCAATAAATTGTAAAGAAACTCAGGATATTTCAAAATTTTGTATAAAATCTATATTGTTTAATAAACCTGAAAAAGAAATTCCTAAAATTTAAAACTTGTAAGTTGAAAACTTCGTTTAAAATTCTGAATGTCTTGACAGAAAACGAGGAGAATTAAATCGGGGGAGGGAGTTGGGTAAATATAACAGCCCCATAAGTGTAATTATGCACTGTTTGTGACAGTAAGAAAGTGTACTTATTACACTTAGTATTAAGTCGTACTGTCAATTCGGAGGATGGGTTGGCCTGAGGGCTGTCCGCCTTGCTGACACCAGGCGGGCTGTCCGCCTTGTTAACACCAGGCGGGCTGTCCGCCTTGCTGACACCAGGCGGGCTGTCCGTCTTGCTGACACCAGGCGGGCTGTCCGCCTTGTTGACACCAGGCGGGCTGTCCGCCTTGCTGACACCAGGCGGGCTGTCCGCCTTGTTGACACCAGGCGGGCTGTCCGCCTTGTTGACACCAGGTGGGCTGTCCGCCTTGTTGACACCAGGCGGGCTGTCCGCCTTGTTGACACCAGGAGGGCTGTCCGCCTTGTTGATACCAGGCGGGCTGTCCGCCTTGCTGACACCAGGCGGGCTGTCCGCCTTGCTGACACCAGGCGGGCTGTCCGCCTTGCTGACACCAGGCGGGCTGTCCGCCTTGCTGACACCAGGCGGGCTGTCCGCCTTGCTGATGTAACGACCGCTTCTATACCCTGTCGTAATAGCCGCGGCCTCTATAAAAATAACCCAATGTTCCCCAGTATTAATCCTGTTATCTTGTTATCTCTCGTGATCGTAATATACGCTCTCTGTTGTACATCTCTGTCTCTCTCCACTCAATACCCCAGCTTAACACTGTTACAGTCCAGTATGACCCCTCACTGGACTGCCACGTATGTAAGAGGAATATTAAATGAGGAAGATACACCAAGGACAAGGGTTATTAGTTAAAAAAAAAACAATAACAAAACACATTTACACTGCCACCACCTTCCTGACCAACCATACCTGAATGTGTCAATCACCGATCCCCCAGGAAGGCAAGGAATCAGTAACCCTGGGACTCCGGGTAATATGAATTTCAGAAATAAATTTTGGAAAATTAGTTTGTGTAATTTACGTTACTAATTTAAATCCAAGGGCAACTTTAGTATCTATTAATAGTAGGAGAACATGGGGGCTTCCAATACAACACCTAAAAATGACAAAGTAGCAAAATATATCAAAGGGGAGTTAAGTGAATACCACTGGACAAGCTATACAATTTATTTTATGAAACATGTAAATTAAGACAATTTGAACACATAACCTATTCTATTTCCCTAGAGGCACAATGGATATTTACTGAGGACACGAAAACTCAAGTGCTACTCTACCTTAAATACCCGCACTACGGCCACGATGTTGATGGCTGCCCTCAGCCCCGAGGATACGGGCTTGCGGCCCTGTTCCTAATACACTCCCAAGACACACTGATGAAATTTAGTTTTTCCAACTTATTGTTGGGAAGAATTACTCCTCCCACCATCTAATACAGCCCCAGGGCTCCACCCATTATTTTGGCAATGGCCAACCATTTAACACGTAGGCCTGAGGTCTGGCTCTCTAGGGCCAATAAGGACTTGGCCCTTATCTCAGGCCAATCACCTTCACTGATCTGTCGTGGAAAGCTACATGAATTCCTGAAGATTGAGTCAGCTCTCCCCAGCTACAGAGAAGGGGGACAAGGCGCGTCTATGGAGCCCAGGCACCTGCGAGCAATGTTTACAAAACTGATAATTTATGTTCAAGCCTGTCTCCTCTAAGATAGGAGTAGGGACATTTGACTCTGCCTGGTATGGGGAAGGCCGCTGCTGAGAGGGACAGAGAGGGATGAGAGGGGGTGGAGAGGGAAATATCTGAGTGGGGAAGTTGAGTGGGAGAAGCCAAGGTATCCACGACCACCCTACCCTCAGGTCAACCTCTTGACCCTGACAAATGGGCGACAGGGGGGGGGGGGAGAGGAGGAGACGAATGACGGCCAAGGGGAGGGGAGAAGGAAGGAGGGGAGAGGGAGAAGGAAAGGAGGGGAGAAGGGGAGGGAAAAGAGGGGAGAAGGGAGAACCAATGATCTGAGCCCCAGATCATTACAACTCCCCCTCCTTTGTTGTAATGATCTGGGGCTCAGATCATTGGTTCTCCCTTCTCCCCTCTTTTCCCTCCCCTTCTCCCCTCCTTTCCTTCTCCCTCTCCCCTCCTTCCTTCTCCCCTCCCCTTGGCCGTCATTCGTCTCCTCCTCTCCCCCCCCCCCCCTGTCGCCCATTTGTCAGGGTCAAGAGGTTGACCTGAGGGTAGGGTGGTCGTGGATACCTTGGCTTCTCCCACTCAACTTCCCCACTCAGATATTTCCCTCTCCACCCCCTCTCATCCCTCTCTGTCCCTCTCAGCAGCGGCCTTCCCCATACCAGGCAGAGTCAAATGTCCCTACTCCTATCTTAGAGGAGACAGGCTTGAACATAAATTATCAGTTTTGTAAACATTGCTCGCAGGTGCCTGGGCTCCATAGACGCGCCCAATCACCTTCACTGATCTGTCGTGGAAAGCTACATGAATTCCTGAAGATTGAGTCAGCTCTCCCCAGCTACAGAGAAGGGGGACAAGGCGCGTCTATGGAGCCCAGGCACCTGCGAGCAATGTTTACAAAACTGATAATTTATGTTCAAGCCTGTCTCCTCTAAGATAGGAGTAGGGACATTTGACTCTGCCTGGTATGGGGAAGGCCGCTGCTGAGAGGGACAGAGAGGGATGAGAGGGGGTGGAGAGGGAAATATCTGAGTGGGGAAGTTGAGTGGGAGAAGCCAAGGTATCCACGACCACCCTACCCTCAGGTCAACCTCTTGACCCTGACAAATGGGCGACAGGGGGGGGGGAGAGGAGGAGACGAATGACGGCCAAGGGGAGGGGAGAAGGAAGGAGGGGAGAGGGAGAAGGAAAGGAGGGGAGAAGGGGAGGGAAAAGAGGGGAGAAGGGAGAACCAATGATCTGAGCCGCCTTGCTGACACCAGGCGGGCTGTCTACCTTGCTGACACCTGGCGGGCTGTCAGCTAATAAGCACCAGGACTGACCAATCCTTATAGACGATCAATGGCGCGGTGGTCACAGTATTGTGTACGTTCAGGGGTGATCGTGGATGCCATGGGTTCGAGTCCTGGTCGCGTGATTCGAATTCAATCCAGACTGTGATACATACGTCAGGCTGCGAGCAGCCGCGTCCAACAGCTGGCTGACGACTGGTCTACAGCCTTGTTCACCAGTCTAGCAACCAGGGGCCAGATTCACGAAGCAGTTACACAAGTACTTACGAACTTGTACATCTTTTCTCAATCTTTGGCGGCTTTGTTTTCAATTATTAAACAGTTAATGAGCTCCAAGGCACCAGGACGCGGTTTATAACAATAACAACAGTTGACTGGGAAGTTTTCATGCTTGTAAACTGTTTAATAAATGTAACCAAACTCGTCAAAGATTGAGGAAAGATGCACACGTTCGTAAGTACTTGGGTAACTGCTTCGTGAATCTGGCCCCAGGAGGCCTGGTCGAGTACTTGGCCGCTGGGACGTTGATCCTCGAAATCATCGCAAGGTAACTGCAAGGTAAGGTAGGAGTTCTTAGTGATTTATGAAAGCTCAGGAATCTATACATCATTTGATTGACGGTTGAGAGGCGGGACCAAAGAGCCAGAGCTTAACCCCCGCAAGCACAACTAGGTGAGTACATATATATATTCGCAGGGTTTTTTCAAGTATTGGGAGGAGGGATTTTTTATCAGTATTTCATCTGGGAATTATGTACTGTGCGGTTGGGTTTTCATCTAGTAAATCGAGGCTCTTGGGCCACCAGCTGTGGGAGCGGGGCGTCTCATCTTGGGCCACCAGCTGTGGGAGTGGGGCGTCTTATCTTGGGCCACCAGCTGTGGGAGTGGGGCGTCTCATCTTAGAGTAATCTTTCTAACATTGGGCCCTCTAACATGACGATGGTGTTCCACACCCTGATGGCTTGGTGCTGTAGTCTGATGTTTAGTGGCTGTATGTTCAAGGGCTCATGGAGCTCCTGGATTGTCTGATCATATGGTGGACTGTGTTTTGCTGCTCTCCTTAGTGCCTTATTTTGCATTGCTTGTGGTTTTTGCATGTTAGTTTTCTTTAAGGTGTGTAGTGGTACTGGGGGATACTCTAGATGCGGCCGGACCAAAGCCTTATATAGATGTATCTGTATGTTTATACTGAGGCTTCGGAATCTCCTCAGTTTCCCTGAGGCTGCTTTGGCTTTGTTTAGTCGGTCCTTTATGTGAATTTGTATCCCTGTTCTATTGATCATGAGTCCCAGCATTCTGCCTACCTCCGCATATTGGATCGGATGGTTGTCAAGGGTGATGGGGTCAGGGTTTCTTTTCGCAATGTGTATTATCTGAAACTTTTGTTTGTTTGTGCTAATTTTCCAGTGCTTCTCAAAGTTGTTTATGAGTTCAGTTGCTGTCTTGGTCTTGTCGGCTAGTAGCGGGTTTGATGGTCCCGGTTGGCATATTATTTGGGTGACATCGTCAGCGTATGTGATGTATTCTCCATGATGGGGTTGGGGTAGGTCAGCTGTATATATGTTGAGTAGAGTAGGGGGAGAGGCCGTTTCCATGTGGTACTCCACTTTTCAGTTCTATTACGTCACCCCAGTAGCTGCAGATATTGAGTCTAGCAGTTCTGTTGTCTATAAAGCTGCAGAGAGTAGCAGTAAATCTTTGTAGGAGTCCTAGCTCAGATATCTTATATTTTAGGCCTGTGTGCCAAACTATGTCGAAGGCTTTCGAAAGGTCTCTAAGCACTATATTACACTGATCCTTTTTTTCGACATTGCGTTGGCCATATGCTCGTAGATTAGGGGCTATAGCTGAACGCTGGACCCTCTCTGCGGTTTCTAAATCCATGTTGCTTGGTGTTATATTTCTCTTCCTCTTCCATGTACTTCACAAGTCTCTGATTTATTCTTTTTTCGAATATTTTGCCTGGTACTTCTAGGAGGGAAATTGGTCTGTAATTTTCAGTTTGGGTTGGGGGTTTACCTGACTTGGGGCTTAATCTTATTGTGGCATTCATGAAGTATGTGGGGAATAGTCCAGATGCCAGAGCTGCATTTACTATACATGTGTACTGATGGAGTGCAATCACTGGTAGGTTGGATAATACCATCTTATATATCTTGCTGTTGCCCGGCGTCTTGTTCTTGAAACCTATAATTGTTTTATGGACCTCCGCAATGGTTATGTGTTTCATAAGGGGGCAGTCATTGAGAATGTTATTAAGCTCTATTGTTTGCGTCGGGAGTAGTGTTGCAGCGCTGTTTTCGACTTGAGTTGTAATTTCCCTTTCATTAATGGGGCAAAAGTTTAGATTTTCGTCCGGGTTTATTCTGCATATTTTTTTCCAGAACTTCCTGAATTCCTGTTTTTGTTCTCTTTCCTCGTAGAGTTTGTTTCCTGCGGCGTCAATGATGTAGGGTGTTTCCTGCGGCGTCAATGATGTAGGGTGTTTCCTGCGGCGTCAATGATGTAGGGTGTTTCCTGCGGCGTCAATGATGTAGGGTGTTTCCTGCGGCGTCAATGATGTAGGGTGTTTCCTGCGGCGTCAATGATGTAGGGTGTTTCCTGCGGCGTCAATGATGTAGGGTGTTTCCTGCGGCGTCAATGATGTAGGGTGTTTCCTGAGGCGTCAATGATGTAGGGTGTTTCCTGCGGCGTCAATGATGTAGGGTGTTTCCTGCGGCGTCAATGATGTAGGGTGTTTCCTGCGGCGTCAATGATGTAGGGTGTTTCCTCAACTGAGTTTCCCAACAGGGTTTTTATTTTTTTCCAGAACTTCCTGGGTTTCTGTAGTCGACTTGGGTTATGTTATATTAAGTCATCTCATTTTTGGTGTACTCTGTTTTGCATCGATCTTGCGGCTCATCTTGCAGTTCCCTTTGTAGTCTTTTGCGCTCGTCTATCCACACACTGTGTGTTGTGAGTTGTAGAAGACTGTTACATCTTGTTTGCAGTGTCTTGAGGGCCTCTGGACACTGTAAAGGTGTCCTGGCCTGTCTAAAGAAGGCCTGACGGGTGTGGGAGCGTTATATGGTGAGCTACGGGCATATGATCGTTCATGCATTTTTCTATGGTGCTAATTAATCCATGTATTTAGCTCTGTGTTTATGCATGATTTCTTCTTCCCATTAAAGTCCGTAACATTGATTTCCTATGCACTGCTTTTGAACGCCTCCCAGTCAGTTTTAGTATATTGAAGTCTTGGTGGTGAGGGTTTCTGAATAGCGTTAGTTGACAGCGTCATTATTATTGGTAGGTGGTCGCTTGTGCTCACAGGGCCCCTTTCTATGTGGGTGTTTAGGAGGTGGTGGTTGTTTGACAGTATTATGTCTGGTTTACCACTGTGGCCTTGTCTGACGTAAGTTGGGAAGTCCAGGCCCAGGTGGGTTAGATTTCCGTTCCTTATCATATTGTGGATGGCTTCTCCTGCTTGGTTGTTCCTTCCGTGTCCCAGGGTTCCGTGTCCCAGAGTTCCGTGTCCCAGAGTTCCGTGTCCCAGAGTTCCGTGTCCCAGAGTTCCGTGTCCCGTGTTCCGTGTCCCGTGTTTCTGTTCCTGGCGGTGAGTGTCATGACGTCTGCCAGGGGAAGGTAAGGTCGTCTTGGTGGTTGGTAACACGTTCCTGTGAAGATTATAACCTTTCGTAGTTTGGAGTTCAATTACCAGGAAGTTTTCTTGGAAAATTATCTAGAATTTTCTGAGGAATATTTCTCCTTACAGCAATTGCTGCTCCATCGTTGATATTCTAATTCTAACATTCTGATCGTGTTCCATGCCCTTAGCGAGGACATGATCAAGGCATAGCAGGTGGGCGGGGCGGTGGGGTGTTCAGGGGGTTGGTGAGGATACGGGGGGGATAAAGAAGGGTTGGGAGGGAAGGAGAGGGGAGTATCCAGGGGTGGGGCTAGAAGGGAGGGGTGATGGGGGGGGGGAGGCTGGCAGGTGTAGCGGTGTGGTCAGTGGGCCAAGACCTGACCAGCTATCAGGTACCGTTTCTTAGTATACTCACCGTTCCTTAGTATACTCACCGTTCCTTAGTATACTCACCGTTCATTGGTATACTCACCGTTCATTGCTATACTCACCGTTCATTGGTATACTCACCGTTCATTGGTATACTCACCGTTCATTGGTATACTCACCGTTTCTTAGTATACTCACCGTTCATTGGTATACTCACCGTTCATTGGTATACTCACCGTTCACTGGTATACTCACCGTTCATTGGTATACTCACCGTTCATTGGTATACTCACCGTTCATTGGTATACTCACCGTTTTTTAGTATACTCACCGTTCATTGGTATACTCACCGTTTCTTAGTATACTTACCATTCATTGGTATACTCACCGTTTCTTAGTATACTCACCGTTCATTGGTATATTCACCGTTCATTGGTATACTCACCGTTCATTGGTATACTCACCGTTCATTGGTATACTCACCGTTCACTGGCATATTCCCCGTTCATATATATATATATATATATATATATATATATATATATATATATATATATATATATATATATATATATATAATATATAATATAATATAATATAATATAATATAATATAATATAATATAATATAATATAATATAATATAATATAATATAATATATAATCTCTCAATAGACTCAGTCCGACCCAATTCCCCGAGACGCTTGTGTTGCCTCGTTTGTTTAGGGGCAGTGCGCGCCGTGACGCTGTGTTTACCTTAGTGTCCAGAGGCCGTGGGAGGCGGCCAGTATTGGTGTCAACACTCTCCGCGCCACCCATGAGAGGTGCTCCTCCACCTCCACCACCACCTGCTCCTCCTCCTCCACCACCTGCTCCCCCTCCACCACCTGCTCCTCCATCACCTGCTCCCCTCCACCACCAGCTCTTCTACCACCATCTGCTCCTCGTCCACCACCTGCTCCTCCTCCACCAACAGCTCTTCCACCACCTGCTCTTCCTCCACCACCTGCTCCTCCACCACCTGCTCCTCCTCCACCACCTGCTCCTCCACCACTTGTCAAGCAACAATAATAACATGTCATGGAAGTAAAATCAGCAGGAAAGGGCTGGAACTGTGGTTTGGTGCTAGGAAAGGTGGGATGGGAAAGGTGTTAATGGTTGCAGGAGATGGTAGTTGATGGGTGATAGCAGCACGAGGAGGAGAGGGTAAGGGGGAGGTGATAGAGGAAGAGGGAAGGGTAGACCATTAAGGGGGAGAGGGCGGCAGAGGAGAAGGAGAGAGTTCCCTCCCCCGGGAAGACATAACAGCAGAGGTACATACCTCTCAACTATCGTTCGACTCCAAGGTATACTTAACTATTTATGTTTGAACCAGATACGGTGCTGGGGTCAGGGGACAGTGAAGGTGTCAGGGGGACGGTGAAGGTGTCAGGGGACAGTGAAGGTGACAGGGGACAGTGAAGGTGTCAGGGGACAGTGAAGGTGACGGGGGACAGTGAAGGTGTCAGGGGACAGTGAAGGTGTCAGGGGACAGTGAAGGTGTCAGGGGACAGTAAAGGTGTCAGGGGACAGTGAAGGTGTCAGGGGGACGGTGACACTCCGCCTGTCCCATCTCCTCCACCACCACTATCTACTTTATCAATTTCTCAGACATTTTTTGAGGTGTGATGTCCTGGTACTGGAGGAAGATTTCGAAACCGTTGTTAAACCCATTAGTTGGGTGCCCTTGAGTCTTGTTTGCAACACCCATTAGTTGGGTGCCCTTGAGTCTTGTCTACAACACCCATTAGTTGGGTGCCCTTGAGTCTTGTCTACAACACCCATTAGTTGGGTGCCCTTGAGTCTTGTCTACAACACCCATTAGTTGGGTGCCCTTGAGTCTTGTCTACAACACCCATTAGTTGGGTGCCCTTGAGTCTTGTCTACAACACCCATTAGTTGGGTGACGTGTGTTTTATTTTAATAGTATTCTACTCGGAATTGGGACATTTTTTATTGATATCACAGTATATACACGACTGACACTCCCACTCCAACCACAACCACTACCACCAGCACCATCAACCGTCACCAGTTGAGAAAGGTGACACAGTTGGAGGTGGTGCAGGTGGGAGCAGTAATGGTAGTGGGACTAATGGTGATGATGGTGCATTGTACTCCTCTTTATGTCTTCCCTGTACTCATTACAGGGAGCTGTAATCATCACACCTTCCAATACTCATCCCATCACCGGCAGTGTCCTACCCTGAAGATGGCCAGGGGGGATGCCCAGGGGATGGCCAGGGGGATGCCCAGGGGGATGCCCAGGGGATGGCCAGGGGAAGCCCAGGGGATGGCCAGGGGATGGTCAGGGGATGCCAGGGGGATGGCCAGGGATGGCCAGTGGATGCCAAGGGGATGCCCAAGGGGATGGCCAGGGGATATTAAAGAGTATATTCTACTCCCCAATCCCGGCCCGAGGCCAGGCTCAACTTGTGAGAGTTTGGTCCATCAGGGTGTTGCTTGGAGCGGCCCGCAGGCCCACATACCCACCACAGCCTGGTTGGTCTGGCACTCCTTGAAGAAAACAATCTAGTTTCATACTCTTGAAGATGTCCACGGTTGTTCCGGCAATATTTCTGAAGTTCGCTGGGAGGACGTTGAACAGCCGCGGACCTCTGATGTTTATACAGTGTTCTCAGATTGTGCCTTTGGCACCTCTTCTCTTCACTGGTTCTATTTTGTATTTTCTTCCATATCGTTCACTTCAGTACGTTGTTATTTTACTGTGTAGATTAGGGACCTATCCCTCCAGTATTTTCCACGTGTATATTATTTGGTATCTCTCTCGTCTCCTTTCTAGTGAGTACATTTGGAGAGCTTTGAGACGATCCCAATAATTTAGGTGCTTTATCTCGTCTATGCGTGCCGTATATGTTCTCTGTATTCTCTATATTTCAGCAATCTCTCCTGCTCTGAAGGGGGAAGTGAGTACTGAGCAGTACTCAAGACGGGACAACACAAGTCATATGAAGAGTACAACCATTGTGATGAGATCTCTGGACTGGAAGGTTCTCGTAATCCATCCTATCATTTTTCATTACTCATTATTCCCAAATCCTTGACATGCTGTTTGCTACTGTGGGCAGATTCGATTGTGTTTTGTACCCTGTATTATGTTTCAGATCCTCATTTCTGCCGTATCTGGAAATTATCACCGTTAAACATCATGTTATTTTCTGCTGCCCAATCGAAAACTTTGTTAATGTCTGTTTGTAATTTTTCAATGTCTTCAGCAGAGGTAATTTTCATGCTTATTTTTGTATCATCTGCAAAGGATGACACGAAGCTGTGACTGGTATTTTTGTCTATATCTGATATGAGAATAAGGAACAGCAGTGGTGCAAGGACTGTGCCTTGAGGTACTATACTTTTATCTGCACTAGGACTCGATTTTACTTGATTAACTGTTACTCTTTGTGTTCGACAGGAAATTTCGACAGGAAATTGAGTATCCAGCGTCCAACTTTACCAGTTATACCCATTCACCTCATTTTGTGTGCAATCACTCGCCTTTCCATGGTCACAATTGTCGAATGCCTTTGCAAAGTCTGTTTATACAACATCTGCATTCTGTTTTTCTTCTAATGCCTCAGTGATTTTGTCATAATGGTTAAGTAGCTGTGAGAGGCATGATCTTCCTGCTCTAAATCCATGTTGGAAAGGATTTTGGAGGTCATTGGTTTCCATGAATCTAGTGACCTGACTCCTGATCACTCTCTCAAATACTTTTATTATGTGGGACGTTAGTGCAACTGGTCTATAATTCTTTGCCAATGCTTTGCTACCACCCTTGTGTAGAGGGGCTATGTCTGCTGCTTTAAGTGCATCTGGTATCTCCCCCGTGTCCAAGCTCTTCCTCCACACTATACTGAGTGCCTGTGCTACTGGCACTTTGCATTTCTTTATAAATATTGAATTCCATGAGTCTGGACCCAGGGCTGAGTGCATGGGCATATTGTCAATTTCTCTTTCAAAATCTGCTACGCTCGTGTTGATATAAGTTATATTTTCAGGTGTTTGGATATCACTCATAAAGAAATTGTCCGAATCTTCCACTTTCATGCTGAGTATCGGAGTGCTAAACATGTCCTCATACTGCTCTTTTAGGATTTCACTAATTTCTTTGTCAACCTCAGTGTATGAACCTTCACTAATACGAATAGATCCAATACTGACAGTGGTTTTTACTTTTGATTTAGCATATGTGAAGAAATATTTTGGGTTTTTCTTTATTTCTTGAAATGCTTTCTGTTCTAGTTGCCTTTCTTCAGTCTGATAGGAATGCTTCAGTCTCTGTTCTATTTCTTCAATCTCCTTGTTTTAATTGTTTCCTCTTTGTATTGAGAGTTGTGTCTGCTTAAGCATTTCCGTTAATTTCTTCCTTCTCTTGTAATGTCGTCTGCGTTCTCTTTCTACATTGGACCTCTTTTTGGCTTTCCTCAAAGGAACATGTTTCAGACAGACTTCATATGCTTCAGAAGTCAGTTTTTCTATTCCTTGTGAAGAATTTTTATTTCTTAGAACATTTTCCCATTGAATGTTTGTAAGTTCCCTGTTTATTTTCTCCCAGTCTATCCTCTTATTATTAAAATTGAATTTATTGAATAGCCCTTCTCGCTTGTTGTTTCTCTTGGGCCTACTACCGTTATTAATGTTAGTTTGCACTTCAATGAGCTTGTGGTCCGAGTACGTAGTGTCTGAGATAGGAATGTCTCTGATTTGCTCCTCATTGTTCGTGAATATCAGGTCCAGCGTGTTTTCGTTCCTAGTTGGTTCTGTAATCTGCTGACTGAGCGAGAATTTGTCACAGAATCTCAGTAGTTCTCTGACCTGTGGTTGGTTATTTCCAGGTTAATTTCCTGCTATAATGTTATTGTTTACTATTCTCCATTTTAAACTGGGTAGATTGAAGTCTCCCAGGAAGATGATATCTGGTACTGGGTTTGCTAGGTTATCAAGGATATTCTCTCTATTTTGTGGATCTGTTCAGTGAATTCTTCAACTGTTGCGTCTGGCGGTTTGTATATTAAAATAATAAGTAGATTAATATTTTCTACCTTGATTCCAAGTACCAAGTGGGAGCCGGTGGCTGAGCGGACAGAACACTGGACGCGTGATCCTGTGGTCCCGGGTTCGATCCCGGGCGCCGGCGAGAAACGATGGGCAGAGTTTCTTTCACCCTGATGCACCTGTTACCAAGCAGTATATAGGTACCTGGGAGTTTGTCAGCTGTCACGGGCTGCTTTCTGGGGGTGGAGGCCTGGTCAAGGACCGGGCCGCGGGGACACTAAAAAGCACCGAAATCATCTCAAGATAACCTCTTCCACCTCATTGGACGAGTTCAGGAGCTCTGTGCATGCCAGCTTCTCTTTAATATACAGACCTACTCCTCCACTTGACCTAATTACTCTGTCACATCTGTATAGATTATAATTAGGAATCCAGATTTCACTATCCATGTGGTCTTTTGTGTGGGTTTCTGTAAATGCACCAAATATTGAGTTCGATTCAATTAGGAAGCCATTTATGAACTTAACTTTATTTCTTGATTTTAATTTCAAGCTTTATTTGATCCTCTGCCTCTTTGCACCTCAGTTTTACTTGGTCCTGGACCGTCTTCCCTCCGAGTTCTTCCTCCCACTGTACACTTCCCAGACACTCTCTTACTTCTATATAGTCTCCTTCCTTATTGTCTGATCTCTCTTCCCTGACTCCTTGTCTTATGGTCACTGTTCTGAGGTCCATCATGTAGTGGAACACCAGGACACAATGGTCACTTGCTCCTAGTGGACACAATGGTTACTTGCTCCTAGTGGACACAATGGTCACTTGCTCCTAGTGGACACAATGGTTACTTGCTCCTAGTGGAGACAATGGTCACTTGCTCCTAGTGGACACAATGGTTACTTGCTCCTAGTGGACACAGTGGTCACTTGCTCCTAGTGGACACAATGGTTACTTGCTCCTAGTGGAGACAATGGTCACTTGCTCCTAGTGGACACAATGGTTACTTGCTCCTAGTGGACACAATGGTCACTCGCTCCTAGTGGACACAATGGTTACTTGCTCCTAGTGGACACAATGGTCACTTGCTCCTAGTGGACACAATGGTTACTTGCTCCTAGTGGACACAATGGTCACTTGCTCCTAGTGGACACAATGGTCACTTGCTCCTAGTGGACACAATGGTCACTCGCTCCTAGTGGACACAATGGTCACTTGCTCCTAGTGGAGACAATGGTCACTTGCCCCTAGTGGAGACAATGGTCACTTGCTCCTAGTGGACACAATGGTCACTTGCTCCTAGTGGACACAATGGTTACTTGCTCCTAGTGGACACAATGGTCACTTGCTCCTAGTGGACACAATGGTTACTTGCTCCTAGTGGAGACAATGGTCACTTGCTCCTAGTGGACACAATGGTCACTGGCTCCTAGTGGACACAATGGTCACTTGCTCCTAGTGGTATTTCATGCTCTAAGTTCTCAATGTCTTCCTCATTCTGGGTGAAGATCAAGTCCAGTAGACTTGGTGTATCTCCTCCCCTCTCTCTTGTGTCCTCCTTTACATGTTGGGTTAAGAAGTTTCTTTCTATAACTTCCACTAATTTCCCTCCCCACGTTTCTTCCCCACCATGAGGATTTCTGGAACCCCAGTCAGTCCCTTCATGATTTAGGTCCCCCATGACTACAGGTTTAGCTTTCCTTCTGTGTGCCACTGTTGCTGCTCCTCTATGTGATGCCTCTATGTCTGCTTTGTTGTTGTCATCATATTCCTGCCTGGGTCCTTTGTTGTTTGGTGAGTAGGGAGGGGGGTTGTAAATTACCAACACCACAGCTCTTCTTCCATCTGCTGTCAGTGTCCCAATCATGGAGTCAGTGTCCTAGTGTATGAGACAGAGTCCCGATAATGGAGTCTTTGTAATCGTTTTCACTCTGATTTTCGAGTTCTTCAAACTTCCTCTCCCGCTTTACTAGGAGTACAACTCCTCCTCCTCCTCCTTGCCTTTGTTGTCTTTCTTTCCTTATCACCTGGACCTTCCCCCTCCCCTGGGAATGTTACATCTGAGATCATATCGTTTATTTTCGTTTCCACTATTGCAATCAAATCAGGATCATATTCACTAACTCTTTCTTTTATTTCCTCTGCTTTGTTCGTAACTCCGTCGGCGTTCGTGTACCAAATCTGCAGGCTATTCCTGGACACCCTATTTCCAGGGATCTCAGTGTCAGGGAGTTGGTGGGAGTCTGGGGATGAGTGGAGGATCAGGGAGTGGGTGGGGATCAGGGAGTGGGTGGGGTCAGGAAGTGGGTGTGGGTTTTGGAATGCGTAGGGGTCAAAAGCGGGGGTGAGAGTATGGGTGTGTGTGTGTGTACTCACTTGATTGTACTCACCTAGTTGTGCTTGCGGGGGAAGAGCTTTGACTCTTTGGTCCCCGCCTTTCGACTGCCAATCAACTGGTGTGTGTGTAAGACCACTGTGTTTACTATTTGTGCCTGCAGAATCGAGCTGTTTGCTCTTAGACCCGCCTTTCTAACCAATCTGTTCTTCCTCTATTAAGTCTACTACATATATTTCTACATAACACACACACACAGGGAGGGAGCCGGTGGCCGAGCGGACAGCACGCTGCACACGTGATCCTGTGGTCCCGGATTCGATCCCGGGCGCCGGCGAGAAACGATGGGCAGAGTTTCTATCACCCTATGCTCCTGTTACCTAGCAGTAAATAGGTACCTGGGAGTTATGTGCCCACTCGCGGCCTATGCGAGGCTGGCTAACATCAGAACAGCCTTCAGGAACCTGTTTTACTCCAGAACCAATCCTGGAGTATGCGGCCCCAGCATGGAGCCCGTACCTTGTCAAGCACAAGACGAAGCTGGAAAAAGTTCAGAGGAATGACACTACACTAGTCCCGGAGCTAAGAGGCATGAGTTACGAGGAAAGGCTGCGAAAGATGCACCTTACGGCACTGGAAAACAGAAGAGTAAGGGGAGACATGATCACTACCTACAAAATCCTCAGGGGTATTGACGGGGTGGACAAGGATAAACTATTCAACACTGGTGGAACGCGAACAAGGGGACACAGGTGGAAACTGAGTACCCAAATGAGCCAAAGGGACGTTACAAAGAATTGTTTCATTGTCAGAGTAGTTAACAGGTGGAATGTATTAGGCAGTGATGTGGTGGAGGCTGACTCCATACACAGTTTTAAATGTAGATATGATAGAGCCCAGTAGGCTCAGGAACCTGTACACCAGTTGATTGACAGTTGAGAGGCGGGACCAAGGAGCCGAAGCTCAACCCCCGCAAGCACAAATAGGTGAGTACAACTAAGTGAGTACACACACACACACACATGCGTGTGTGTATGATCAGGTGACAAAGATTAAGCAAGAAAGACAAGGATGGGCGGACTGCAATTTTTTTGGACTGTCGGAAAGCCTTTGACACAGTACCCCATAAAAGGTTGATGCATAAGCTGGAGAAACAGGCAGGAGTAACTGGTAGGGCGCTCCAGTGGATAAGGGAGTACCTAAGCAATAGGAAGCAGAGAGTTATAGTGAGGGGTGAGACCTCAGAATAGCGTGAAGTCACCAGTGGAGTCCCACAGGGCTCTGTGCTTGGACCTATCCTGTTTCTGATATACGTAAATGATCTCCCAGAGGGTATAGACCCATTCCTCTCAATGTTTGCTGACGACGCCAAAATTATGAGAAGGATTAGGACAGAGGAGGACAGCTTGAGGCTTCAAGAAGACCTGGACAAGCTGCAGGAATGGTCGAACAAATGGCTGTTAGAGTTTAACCCAAGCAAATGTAATGTAATGAAGATAGGAGTAAGAAGCAGGAGACCAGATACAAGGTATCACTTGGGAAATAAAATACTTCAAGAGCCAGAGAGAGAGAAAGACCTGGGGGTTGATATCACGCCAGACCTGTCCCCTGAAGCTCATATCAAGAGGATAACATCAGCAGCATATGCCAGGTTGGCTAACATAAGAACGGCCTTTAGAAACTTGTGTAAGGAATCTTTCAGAACATTATATACCACATATTTCAGACCACTCCTGGAGTATGCGGCTCCAGCATGGAGTCCATATCTAGTCAAGCATAAGACTAAACTGGAAAAGGTTCAAAGGTTTGCCACAAGACTAGTACCCGAGCTGAGAGGTATAAGCTACGAGGAGAGACTACGGGAATTGAACCTCACTTCGTTGGAAGCCAGAAGAGTTAGGGAGGACATGATATCTTGAGGTTATCTTGAGATGATTTTGGGGCTTTAGTGTCCCCGCGGCCCGGTCCTCGACCAGGCCTCCACCCCCAGGAAGCAGCCCGTGACAGCTGACTAACACCCAGGTACCTATTTACTGCTAGGTAACAGGGGCATAAGGTGAAAGAAACTTTGCCCATTTGTTTCTGCCTCGTGCGGGAATCGAACCCGCGCCACAGAATTACGAGTCCTGCGCGCTATCCACCAGGCTACGAGGCCCCCACACATGATCACCACATTCAAGATTCTCAAGGGAATCGACAGGGTTGATAAAGACAGGCTATTTAACACAAGGGGCACACACACTAGGGGACACAGGTGGAAACTGAGTGCCCAAATGAGCCACAGAGATATTAGAAAGAACTTTTTTAGTGTCAGAGTGGTTGACAAATGGAATGCATTAGGAAGTGATGTGGTGGAGGCTGACTCCATACACAGTTTCAAGTGTAGATATGATAGAGCCCAATAGGCTCAGGAACCTGTACACCTGTTGATTGACAGTTGAGAGGCGAGACCAAAGAGCCAGAGCTCAACCCCTGCAAGCACAATTAGGTGAGTGCAATTAGGTGAGTACACAAACACACACTGTTACAACTAGGTGAGTACACATACACACACACACACACACACACACAGTGTGCGTGTTTGTAAACACTAGCCCCCGTGGTAACAGGTGGTAGAGCTGCTGAAAGATATGCAGACAGCTGCACGTTCCAAACAACTGTTCACCCGTCATTCTCCACAACAGTATCTGACCAGAGTGGGGCGGACCCTCACCTCTACCTTCGCTGTGCCTCTGGCATCTCTGTATAACACTGAAATGCCATATCACGACATCGAGTTCTATATAAAGATGACTTTCACGACTTCTTCTTCATTCAGTGCATTCCACTTGTCTACCACTCCTTCACAACCAGTATTTTCAGCTTATTTTTGTGCTTGTGTCGACCTTCTCAGCTTCCACACAAATCACTGGTGATGTGCAGATCTGGTTCAAATACGTTTATTGAGACAATATAATACATCTCGTAGGGATAGAGTAGCTGAGGCTACTTCTTGGTCACTATTTCTCTGGTCTTGGTCACTATTTCTCTGGTCTTGGTCACTATTTCTCTGGTCTTGGTCTCTGCACTCTTCGTCTGTCTGGCGCGGGACCTCGTATACACCAACCAACCAAATGGTCTGATCGGTAGAGGCTGAGACACCATCACTTCTTGCTGGGATCGACGATCGAATGGTCCGAGCGCCTTGGCCTCAAATCCCAGCTCCTCATACTTATATCTCCTCATAAAACTATGAGTTTTATTTATTTATTTATTTTTCATTATTTGCTACCACAGACGTGGCCACACATTTACAATGCTAACCAGCATATATACATTTTCTTTTGTCCTCCATGGACAGGGTGAGAGATTTGTTAAACATATAGTTCAGGGATTTATTGAACAATCAACCACAGGTGATTGTAGTGCTTTTAAAATGCAAGGCTAAGCTACACAAGTAAATACATAGATATACAGATTTACGTATGCTCTACATAAATTGTTCGATGTGTCTTTTACATAGTGTCATTAATGTGCATTTACAAAGGTGAAATGTAATTCTGATCAGCTTCCACATATACTTTATACATATACATACACACACACACATATACATACATATACAGAGATACATACATACATATATACACACACATACATACACATACATTTGTCTCATTTACTCTGACAGCGTGAGATAGCTGATAGAGAAACTAGTGTGCAATTAAGAACTTAACCACTGATGGTGATTAAGATGCTTTTACAAGCTCCGGTTATATACATTACATGATCAATCTTGGGTACAAGTCCAATATATCATCAGGTGTTCAGCATACCTTAGCCCAGGAGGGCGAAAGTCAGTCAGTATGGGACATTCTACAATATAATGTGCAAGTGAGTGCATGTTTTCTCTTTCACAAAGTTGACACATTGTGTACTCGACATTTGGGTTTTGCGAAAGCTGCCAGATACGTCTATATTCCAGGCGTATTCTGGCCACTATAACATCACATTGCCGGGTTCTTGTTCTATTAGTCCCATATGTGAATGTCTCCTCACGATATCTATCATAATATTTAATGCTACAACTTTCAGGTCTTTGTGAATTTGTTAGGTCGGTAAGATTTTCATTAGATATTCATTTAAGTATTCTCTTTGTCACTGCTAATGAAACACCCATATCAATTTCTACCACTGGGTTCCTACAAGCTGTCTTTATAAGCATATCAACAGTGTCATGCCTTGAGATGCCAACATGTGATGGTATCCATAGGAATTTAATTTCAAATCAGTTTTCTTTAGCAGCTAAAACATTCATTCGAATATCTCTGACTATTTTCTGGGTGTCACTACTATGTGCGTTCAATGCCAGGAGTGCACTCTGCGAGTCACAGAATATAAGTCCACTGCCTTTGTCTTTTAAAAATTCAGTGGCAAGGTATATGTCTGCAAGTTCGGTTTGAGTTGTACTTGCCCAATCATTGACGAGCTTCATTGCTGTATGTACGAGAGAAGATTGTTCAAATATATTTCATGCGTATCCGGTACATCGTCCACCTTCTTCTACAGAGCCGTCGGTATAGCACTGATACACATCGTTACCCATACTCTGAGTACTTTCAGTGATGCTTTTCAGTGTTAACTGTTTTAATAATGTAGAGTGTACACCATCTTTCTTGGGTGGATTTACAAAATCAACTGAGGTGGACGGTGGCACACATTAGGCGCCTCCCCCCCATCTTGAAGTCTCCTCGCGCCCACTACACTCACTCCTGGTGTCTACCTGCATGAAGCGAAACCGTCGCTCTACCGTCCACCCCAAGTGGAGTTTTTTTTTTTTTTTTTTTTTTTTTTTTTTTTTTTTTTTTTTTTTTTCTACCACAGACGTGGCCACACATTTACAATGCTAACCAGCATATATACATTTTCTTCTGTCCTCCATGGACAGGGTTAGAGAAGTGTTAAACATACAGTTCAAGGGTTTATTGAACACTCAACCACAGAAGGTGATTCGGTGCTTTTAAAATGCTAAGCTAACCTACATACGTAAATACATAGATACACAGATTTACGTATGCCCTACATAAAGTATTAGATGTGTCTTTTACATAGTGTCATTAATGTACATTCACAAAGGTGAAATGTAATTCTGATCAGCTTCCATATATGCTTTATACCCATACATATACATACACACACACACATACACATACATATATACACACATACATGCATTCACATACATTTGTCTCATTTACCCTGACAGGGTGAGGTAGCTGATAAAGAAACTAGTGTGCAATTAAGCACTTAATCACTGAAGGTGATGAAGGTGCTTTTACAAGCTCAGGTTATATAGTTACATCACATACATACATTGTATGATTGATACATTACATGGTCAATTTTGGATACAAGTCCAATATATCATCAAGTGTTCCAGTACTCATATAGTAACTACAGAGTTCAGCATACCTTAGCCCAGGAGGGCGAAAGTCAGTCAGTATGGGACATTCTACAATATAATGTTCAAGAGAGTGCATGTTTTCTCTTTCACAAAGTTGACACATTGTGTACTCGACATTTGGGTTTTGAGAAAGCTGCCAGATACGTCTATATCCCAGGCGTATTCTGGCCACTATAACATCACATTGCCGGGTTCTTGTTCTATTAGTCCCATATGTGAATGTCTCCTCACGATATCTATCATAATATTTAATGCTACAACTTTCAGGTCTTTGAGAATTTGTTAGGTCGGTGAGATTTTCATTAGATATTTGTTTAAGTATTCTCTTTGTCACTGCTAATGAAACACCCATATCAATTTCTACCACTGGTTTTCTGCAAGCTGACTTAGCAAGCATATCAACAGTGTCATGCCTTGAGATGCCAACATGTGATGGTGAGGGCGTGCTCTTTATGGTAGAGCTCCTGTACAACAAGGCTCTACCAGCCTTGTTGTACAAGTTGACTAATAATTTAACAATCCAAATGTTCAAATTGCTTGTGTAATCTAGCATTAGAGTTGAGGAGGGAGGTGGCTTACACAACTTCCTTCAGGTCGTCCCACCTACTGACCACAGTACTCGGACAAGGAGCCAGTATTTCCTTACATTTCTTGGACTCGACAGCCTTTCCAGCTTACAATAATGTCCTCTTGTCCTATTTTCTCTTAATTCAGAGATGCCTGCCTAGTCCACCTTTTCAGTTTCCTTCAGTATCTTGTACGTTGTGGTCATATCCCCTCTTCTCTGCTTAACAGGGGTGTGATATCGTCCATTAGTCTACCCTCGTAGTTTAATCCTCTTAGATCTGGTACCCATCATGCTGTAAGCCTCCGGATTTGTTCAGTTTTGGCTGAATTGTCTCATCAGTGTAGGGTGAGGGGCCTCCCTCCCTGAGCAGGGAAGGGTGAGGGCCTCCCTCCCTGAGCAGGGAAGGGTGAGGGGCCTCCCTCCCTGAGTAGGGAAGGGTGAGGGGCCTCCCTCCCTGAGCAGGGAAGGGTGAGGGGCCTCCCTCCCTGAGTAGGGAAGGGTGAGGGGCCTCCCTCCCTGAGCAGGGAAGGGTGAGGGTGCCTCCCTCCCTGAGCAGGGAAGGGTGAGGGTGCCTCCCTCCCTGAGTAGGGAAGGGTGAGGGCCTCCCTCCCTGAGTAGGGAAGGGTGAGGGCCTCCCTCCCTGAGCAGGGAAGGGTGAGGGTGCCTCCCTCCCTGAGCAGGGAAGGGTGAGGGCCTCCCTCCCTGAGCAGGGAAGGGTGAGGGTGCCTCCCTCCCTGAGTAGGGAAGGGTGAGGGGCCTCCCTCCCTGAGTAGGGAAGGGTGAGGGGCCTCCCCCCCCCCTCCATGGGTGAGTGTGACCCCCCCCCCCCAGGTAACGGAAGGTAGAGGGGGAGGTGCTGCCGGAGACAGGTGGAGGCGGCGCAGATGCTGCATCTTAAAGGCAAGATAATCAGCATCCTCATCTCCCCCCCCCCCCAGCCCGCTGTACTTCCGGCGCCGCGGGGCGGAGTCAGCGCTGGTATAACAGTGCAGGTATAACAGCATCATATATAACAGTGCAAGGTATATGTCTGGAGGGCGGGGGGGGAGGGGTGGGGAGGGGATGTAAGGTGGGGCGGCGGGCCCAGCACACCGGCCCCCCCCCTTCCCCCTCCACACAATCCACACACAAAAAAGGGCAAAAATTATCCGGGACACAATTAAAATAATATTTAATAAAACTAATTGGATTATAATATCATTTATCCCGCCAGACATCCTTCTGACTTTCATTCGAATCCTCTTAAAGGCACATGTTTAACTCTTCCTCTCTAGTCAAAAATAAAGCTCCAGCCTCCCTGGCTTTACCTGTTGCTATATATTGGCAGCAGTCGTGCTTGTAGGCATATGTTATTGAACGTGACAGAAAGCGCAAGATCAGTGACTCTAGCAAGAGTCTTCTCTATTTTCCTTACGTTTTTCTTCACTTGAGAAGGAAAGTGAGAAATCAACTCACTAAAAGTTCATTTTAAACTATTGTTTTCTCGCCTGAGGCCAAGAGAGTTACGCTCCGGTGACTCTTGTCAACATTGTCAGAGGCGGACCTCGAATGGTTACTAATTGATTAATTGATGAAGATTATGTCACCACAAGAGGTGGTGTGTGAATATATTATATATATTGACTTGTACTCCTGCTTGTGTGTGTGTGTACTAGTGTACTTGTACTCCAGCTTGTGTGTGTGTGTACTAGTGTACTTGTACTCCAGCTTGTGTGTGTGTGTACTAGTGTACTTGTACTCCAGCTTGTGTGTGTGTGTACTAGTGTACTTGTACTCCAGCTTGTGTGTGTGTGTACTAGTGTACTTGTACTCCTGCTTGTGTGTGTGTGTACTAGTGTACTTGTACTCCTGCTTGTGTGTGTGTGTACTAGTGTACTTGTACGCCTGCTTGTGTGTGTGTGTACTAGTGTACTTGTACTCCAGCTTGTGTGTGTGTGTACTAGTGTACTTGTACTCCTGCTTGTGTGTGTGTGTACTAGTGTACTTGTACTCCAGCTTGTGTGTGTACTAGTGTACTTGTACTCCAGCTTGTGTGTGTACTAGTGTACTTGTACTCCAGCTTGTGTGTGTGTGTACTAGTGTACTTGTACTCCAGCTTGTGTGTGTGTACTAGTGTACTTGTACTCCTGCTTGTGTGTGTGTGTACTAGTGTACTTGTACTCCAGCTTGTGTGTGTACTAGTGTACTTGTACTCCAGCTTGTGTGTGTGTGTACTAGTGTACTTGTACTCCTGCTTGTGTGTGTGTGTACTAGTGTACTTGTACTCCAGCTTGTGTGTGTACTAGTGTACTTGTACTCCAGCTTGTGTGTGTACTAGTGTACTTGTACTCCAGCTTGTGTGTGTGTGTACTAGTGTACTTGTACTCCAGCTTGTGTGTGTGTACTAGTGTACTTGTACTCCTGCTTGTGTGTGTGTGTACTAGTGTACTTGTACTCCAGCTTGTGTGTGTGTGTACTAGTGTACTTGTACTCCTGCTTGTGTGTGTGTGTACTAGTGTACTTGTACTCCAGCTTGTGTGTGTGTGTACTAGTGTACTTGTACTCCTGCTTGTGTGTGTGTGTACTAGTTTACTTGTACTCCAGCTTGTGTGTGTGTGTACTAGTTTACTTGTACTCCAGCTTGTGTGTGTACTAGTGTACTTGTACTCCAGCTTGTGTGTGTGTGTACTAGTGTACTTGTACTCCTGCTTCTGTGTGTGTGTACTAGTGTACTTGTACTCCAGCTTGTGTGTGTGTGTACTAGTGTACTTGTACTCCTGCTTGTGTGTGTGTGTACTAGTGTACTTGTACTCCAGCTTGTGTGTGTGTGTACTAGTGTACTTGTACTCCTGCTTGTGTGTGTGTGTACTAGTGTACTTGTACTCCAGCTTGTGTGTGTGTGTACTAGTGTACTTGTACTCCTGCTTGTGTGTGTGTGTACTAGTGTACTTGTACTCCAGCTTGTGTGTGTGTGTACTAGTGTACTTGTACTCCTGCTTGTGTGTGTGTGTACTAGTGTACTTGTACTCCAGCTTGTGTGTGTGTGTACTAGTGTACTTGTACTCCTGCTTGTGTGTGTGTGTACTAGTGTACTTGTACTCCAGCTTGTGTGTGTGTGTACTAGTGTACTTGTACTCCTGCTTGTGTGTGTGTGTACTAGTGTACTTGTACT
This sequence comes from Procambarus clarkii, assembly GCF_040958095.1. Lineage (NCBI taxonomy): Eukaryota > Metazoa > Arthropoda > Malacostraca > Decapoda > Cambaridae > Procambarus > Procambarus clarkii. The sequence goes on along the minus strand of NC_091229.1, from coordinate 24,471,687 downwards.
CCAGCTTGTGTGTGTGTGTACTAGTGTACTTGTACTCCTGCTTGTGTGTGTGTGTACTAGTGTACTTGTACTCCAGCTTGTGTGTGTGTGTACTAGTGTACTTGTACTCCTGCTTGTGTGTGTGTGTACTAGTGTACTTGTACTCCAGCTTGTGTGTGTGTGTACTAGTGTACTTGTACTCCAGCTTGTGTGTGTGTGTACTAGTGTACTTGTACTCCAGCTTGTGTGTGTGTGTACTAGTGTACTTGTACTCCTGCTTGTGTGTGTGTGTACTAGTGTACTTGTACTCCAGCTTGTGTGTGTGTACTAGTGTACTTGTACTCCAGCTTGTGTGTGTACTAGTGTACTTGTACTCCAGCTTGTGTGTGTGTGCACTAGTGTACTTGTACTCCAGCTTGTGTGTGTGTACTAGTGTACTTGTACTCCTGCTTGTGTGTGTGTGTACTAGTGTACTTGTACTCCAGCTTGTGTGTGTGTGTACTAGTGTACTTGTACTCCAGCTTGTGTGTGTACTAGTGTACTTGTACTCCAGCTTGTGTGTGTGTGTACTAGTGTACTTGTACTCCTGCTTGTGTGTGTGTGTACTAGTGTACTTGTACTCCAGCTTGTGTGTGTGTGTACTAGTGTACTTGTACTCCTGCTTGTGTGTGTGTACTAGTGTACTTGTACTCCTGCTTGTGTGTGTGTGTACTAGTGTACTTGTACTCCAGCTTGTGTGTGTGTGTACTAGTGTACTTGTACTCCAACTTGTGTGTGTGTGTACTAGTGTACTTGTACTCCAGCTTGTGTGTGTGTGTACTAGTGTACTTGTACTCCAGCTTGTGTGTGTGTGTACTAGTGTACTTGTACTCCTGCTTGTGTGTGTGTGTACTAGTGTACTTGTACTCCAGCTTGTGTGTGTGTGTACTAGTGTACTTGTACTCCAACTTGTGTGTGTACTAGTGTACTTGTACTCCAACTTGTGTGTGTACTAGTGTACTTGTACTCCTGCTTGTGTGTGTACTAGTGTACTTGTACTCCAGCTTGTGAGTGTACTAGTATACTTGTACTCCTACTTGTGTGTGTACTAGTATACTTGTACTCCTACTTGTGTGTGTACTAGTAGACCCGTACTCGTGCTGTACTTGTACAAAGTCTGAGCCTTGTACTTCTGCTTGTTCTTGTGCAAGAATCTGAACTCTTACACTAACATATCCTTGTACTTGAGTTTGAACCTGTACTCATCCTGTATTTGTACTCCTTTCTGTAGTCCTCTGAACTAGGGTCTGAATTTGTACTCCCTTTTTCTCATGTTCTAGAGTACTTTTTTGTACATGTACTCCTTCTTGTACTTCTACTGAGTCTAAACTTGTACTCATGCTTTAGAGTCTGAATCTTAGTTCAAGTGCATGCATGAGTACAAATTCGGACGTTAGTACAAGTGCAAGCAGGAGTACAGAGTCCAAACTTGTACCCATGCATTCATTTGTGCCAGAGTTTGAAATTGTACTCTTGCTGTGTACAAGCAGAAGTACAACTTGAACTAGTACTCCAGCTAGTACTGGAAGATCTTAGCTGCAGTGTGTGGGGCACGTCGTGTAGCGAAGGATAAGGTGGAATAGATAGGAACGAGGAGGAAAGATGGGAGGGAAGAGAGGGTAGGTAAAGAAGGGAGAGGTAGATAAAGAAGGGAGAGGTAGATAAAGAAGGGAGAGGTAGATAAAGAAGGGAGAGGTAGATAAAGAAGGGAGCGGTAGATAAAGAAGGGAGAGGTAGATAACGAAGGGAGAGAATAAGGGAGATATATCAAAGTGATGATAGGCACTAATGGAGAGGGTGTGGTCACTCATGGTGTGGTCACTCAGGGTGTAGTCACTCAGGGTGTAGTCACTCAGGGTGTGGTCACCAGCCAATCAACTAATCCACACCCAAGACCTGAGTGGCCCGCCACGAAGGCGTCGCAGGAAATCAGGGTCGAAACCCTGATCTTCACTTAAGGCCAATTATCTAGGCAGAGTCGTCATCTGGAGTACCACTTCTCCAAATACTTTCTCACAAGAGGGTGGATGACCTGGCCGGAGCCCACGAGTGGGTAAGGCGGCGGCCGGAGGGACCCCCATGGGCATACATGATATCCCTCTCGCTCCGGGGAGGGATATCATTAGGAGCTTAATTAGGAGCTTCCACTATGAATAGTTTTTTTTTCCATGTATGCCGATGTCAAGTCACCAATCCTGCCGCTTAGGCACCTTGTTGTTTTGTCATCATCTTTATTTGTTTAATGATATACTGTGCCCCTCTCCCTTTGTGTGCTGTGTCCCATATAAGAAAAACGAAATACAATAGAATTTTCCATTTTGTGTATGTTATTTTCATGTTATTATTATCTTCTTAACTCTTGTGGGGTGTGATGAGATCTGCCATTTATGTGTATTTTAGTGTGTGTTTGATAGGGTATTAGGTATGCTTAGGGGTGTATCCTTCTCGCCATGCCCTGTGGCTGGGGGGACTGGTGCCCTGAAGCTACATAAACATGTTATAACCCCCCCCCCCCACCGAAGTGGTAAGGGGAGTTAGGGCACAACAGTCGCATGTAGCCTTAAACAGAACAAGATGTGTGGAAGCATCGGCCGGAGTGTGTATATATGAATGCTACACAGTATTCATCTATAGACATCCATATATGGTGAAACACATGTGAAGAACCTCTCACACACTCACAGCTCCCTGACAAGAGGGAGCCAGCTTAGCTTAGCTGCCAACACCCACACATCGTGTCAGCAAGGCGGACAGCCCGCCTGCTTTCATACCTCTCACTGTATTTCCCACTTCTATGCTTCGCTTCACCTATGCCTCTCCTTCCTCTTCACTTAAAAAAAAAAAAAATCGCGTGTAGGCGAAGCGGCCCATCAGAACCTCGAGCTCACGCACTCAGGTACCCATTGCCGATCGCTTCCTGCCTCGTGCCATCAGACATTATACTTAGTTGACGGACTTGACTGAAGCCATACGGGACTTGACGCCTGTCAAGCCACGAGGGACTTGACGCCTGGCAACGTCTTCCCGCTCAGCTAGTTGTTTTCCTGAGGGCCACTGACCATAGTGGCCATCATGAGGACAGGAAGCCGGCGGCTTGTTGAGTTATAAGGGAAGATTTCCGCCCTATCTCATGACCTGGAGCGTCTAAGAGTCTCTGTTGACTGCGCCGGAGGGATGTTGTTGTTGTTGTTGTTGTTTTAGTTTTAGCTACTCAGAACGAAATGTTCATGTAGCACGGGCTATGGTGAGCCCGTAATTGAGTTGGGTTATTCGCGATAACCTTGTTATTGTGATATTTGGGTCAAAGTTTTCAATGGAGGTGGGGGGTTTCCTTCTTTTCTCCCGTTTCTTTTCCGCTTCTGTTTTAGCGCACTGGTTTTAGTCTTGTTTTAATAACATCTTGGTGGCGGATATAGATGCACAGTGTTCACTAGTGTGTCCCATTCTTCAACTGCTCTTCTAATCATTGTAGTGGCTGTGGAATGTGCGTCTAATGCAGCTGCTGTCGCTGGATCAATGTAGAGTTTGATGCGCAGGGCTTCAGTAGCTTCCCATTCCAGTAAGTAGTGCAATAGTGGCGCCTCTGCTTCTGTGCCACAGATATGACACTCTTTAACTATTGGGTTTATTACCTCCCAGCAGCACTTGTAACCAAGTCTGAGTCTGTGTATGGCTACTGCAATGTCTCTGGATATATTTTTGCAAGGCACGCTATAGACCTATAGTCACTTTATGGGTGACCCATAGAGTGACTATGGGTCACACATAGAGTGACTATGAGTCTATAGCGTGACTATGTGTGACCAATAGTCACTGCCCTGAGCTGGCTGTGTTATGTGACGGCTCGTCACACCCTAACAGCGTCCAGGTGACAGTCCGTCACACTGGTAGTCTTACACACGACGACGAAGACTTTAGTAAGACCATGTGTCCTCTGGGTCTCAGGTGACCTTGCCTTCTGAGACTTAAGTTACTTGCGACTTACTTAAAGAAGGCCTTAGATTTATGGGTAGAAATAGCCTAAGCTACTCTATCCCTTTGAGATGTATTTATTGCTTATCTCAATAAACATACTTGAACTTGAACTTAGATTTATAAGTGACTTTCGATCTTACATTTGCGTGTCCTGAGACCAAGACGGCAGATAAACATTTTCATCTCTAGAGTTGTTCCATCGTGGCTTGAGGGAAGTTGCAGGCTGAGATGAGCAAGTGAAGTGCAACATTGAACTTGTGAACTTCATCGAACTTTTTTACTTTTTACTGATAACACTCACATAGTGCGCTTGCAATTAAATTGAGTGATGACCTTGCAATCCTGGTAACGTTTGATATGGGACATCAGATGATACGGTACATTTGATATGGGACATCATGCTCGAAACTGACCTTGCAAAATGCGACTTACCGAAGGCCTTGCAACAAAAGATGCACATTTGACCCTGGCAATGTGACCTCGCATTGTCACCCAAGTATGCACTTTGTAAATCATAAACACAAGTGATAATCTCTTGCAATCTCGCTCACATCACGTCCTTTGCCTCAAGATTCACCGGTGAACTTGCAACATTTGATTAGCATGACGTTGCAGTTTCTGACTTATAATGAGGCTCATTTGTACCGCCCGGAGTGAGGGGGGCGGGGGGGGGGGGTGTGTGACCCCGGCTTCCTGCCGTCAAGAAGTAACTAAAGTAGGAAGTAAGAAGTATATGTTATGCTCTTCTTTATCTTAGTGTCATCTTTTGTTCTCTTCTTTCATCATTTCCTTATTCTTCTACCGCTACTTCTTCTACATCTACATATATATCTACCACTTCTACCCTGTATTCTCCTGCTGCATCAGGGAAGTACAGTTTGACACAACCTTTTGGGCAAGGCGCTCTTGCTGGCGTCTTGAAACATTTACTGGGATGGGTCAATACCATCCTTGCGTCTCCCTTGAGAGGGTTCCCTCCTTCCCAATCCCCTACCCCATCACCTCCCCCATCACCTTCCCCATCACCTCCCCCATCACCTCCCCCATCACCTCCCCATCACCTCCCCCTCGCCTCCCCCTCACGCATCACCTCCCCCTCACCCATCACCTCCTCCATCACCTCCCCCATCACCCCCCCATCACCTCCCCCCTCCCCCATCACCTCTCCCTCCCCCACCACCTCCAAACCACCTCCCCCATCACCTCCCCCATCACCTCCCCCATCACCTCCCCCATCACCTCCCCCATCACCTCCCCCATTCCCCTCCCCCATCACCTCCCCCTCGCCTCCCCCTCACGCATCACCTCCCCCTCACCCATCACCTCCTCCATCACCTCCCCCCCCATCAACCCCCCATCACCTCCCCCCTCCCTCATCACCTCTCCCTCCCTCACCACCTCCCCCACCACCTCCCCCATCACCTTCCCCACCACCTCCCCCACCACCTCCCCCACCACCTCCCCCATCACCCCCCCCCATCACCTCCCCCATCACCTCCCCCATCACCCCCCCATCACCTCCCCCATCACCTCCCCCATCACCTCCCCCATCACCTCCCCCATCACCTCCCCCATCACCTCCCCCATCACCCCCCCATCACCTCCCCCACCACCTCCCCCATCACCCCCCCCCCATCACCTCCCCCATCACCTCCCCCATCACCCCCCCATCACCTCCCCCATCACCTCCCCCATCACCTCCCCCATCACCTCCCCCATCACCTCCCCCATCACCTCCCCCATCACCTCCCCCATCACCCCCCCCCTCCTCTGCCCCCAGCTTGGTAACACCTGCTAAGGTCGTTGTGTGTTTCTGGTAATAAAGGAAGTGTGGGTTGAACACCTGCCACCACTTGGCGGGCGGCCCGTAGCCTTGACAACACTTGGCGGGCGGCCCGTAGCCTTGACAACACCTGACGGGCGGCTTGTCACCCTGGCCAACACTTGACGAGCAGCTCGTAGCCCTTGACAACACTTGACGGGCGGCCCGTAGCCTTGACAACACTTGACGGGCGGCTTGTCACCCTGGCCAACACTTGACGGGCGGCCCGTAGCCCTTGACAACACTTGACGGGCGGCTCGTAGCCCTTGACAACACTTGACGGGCGGCTCGTAGCCCTTGACAACACTTGACGGGCGGCTCGTAGCCCTTGACAACACTTGACGGGCGGCTCGTAGCCCTTGACAACACTTGACGGGCGGCTCGTAACCTTGGCCAACACTTGACGGGCGGCTCGTAGCCCTTGACAACACTTGACGGGCGGCTCGTAGCCCTTGACAACACTTGACGGGCGGCTCGTAGCCCTTGACAACACTTGACGGGCGGCTCGTAGCCCTTGACAACACCTGACGGGCGGCTCGTAGCCCTGACAACACTTGACGGGCGGCTCGTAGCCCTTGACAACACTTGACGGGCGGCTCGTAGCCCTTGACAACACCTGACGGGCGGCTCGTAGCCCTGACAACACTTGACGGGCGGCTCGTAGCCCTTGACAACACTTGACGGGCGGCTCGTAGCCCTTGACAACACTTGACGGGCGGCTCGTAGCCCTTGACAACACTTGACGGGCGGCTCGTAGCCCTTGACAACACTTGACGGGCGGCTCGTAACCTTGGCCAACACTTGACGGGCGGCTCGTAGCCCTTGACAACACTTGACGGGCGGCTCGTAGCCCTTGACAACACTTGACGGGCGGCTCGTAGCCCTTGACAACACTTGACGGGCGGCTCGTAGCCCTTGACAACACCTGACGGGCGGCTCGTAGCCCTTGACAACACTTGACGGGCGGCTCGTAGCCCTTGACAACACTTGACGGGCGGCTCGTAGCCCTTGACAACACTTGACGGGCGGCTCGTAGCCCTTGACAACACTTGACGGGCGGCTCGTAGCCCTTGACAACACCTGACGGGCGGCTCGTAGCCCTTGACAACACTTGACGGGCGGCTCGTAGCCCTTGACAACACTTGACGGGCGGCTCGTAGCCCTTGACAACACCTGACGGGCGGCTCGTAGCCCTAGCCAAGCACCGTGACACATTCCGTTACGCTGAGCGCTGCTCTCATGATCACTGAGACCCAGACGTTGGCAGCTTGTAAAGCCTTGCCCTTCACTCCTACCCATATTACCCTTCCCTCGCCTTCCTACCTCTTCCCTTCCCTTCCCTTATCAGTCTTTCCCTGCCATTCCTGCCTCCTTCCCTTCCCTTTTCTACCGTTACCTACCTAGTGTTGGTTCTGGATATCATTGTACCCGCGGCCCGGTCTCTGGCCGGGTCTCCTGGCTGCTGGTATGGTCAAGCAGACTCTGCTGCTCGCAGTCTGACGTATGAATCATAGTCTGGTTGATTAGGAATCCTTTGTAGGTATTTATTAGTTTAACTTTTCATCACCGTGAGAGGCCGGCCGGTTATGCTTCTTATGGGGCTTGACGGCTGAGTGGACAGCGCCCGATATTCGTAGTCCAAAGGTTCCGGGTTCGATCCCCGGCGGAGGCGGAAACAAATGGGCAGAGTTTCTTTCATCCTGATACACCTGTTTACCTAGTAGTAAATAGGTACCTGGGAGTTACACAACTGCTACGTGCTGCTTCTTGGGCATATGTAACAACAAGGCCTGGTCGAGGACCGGGCCGCGGGGATGCTAAGCCCCGAAATCACCTCAAGATAACCTCAATAAGATATGTGTGAGGGAGAGTGTTGAAAATCCCTAGGCCTTCGATGTCGAGTTGCAATTGCACCTCAGGTTTGCAATGGGGGTGTTCTGCACATCCTGCCATGCCTCCTGGTCTCATGTTATCTCCATGTGCAGTTTAGAAACAGTGTTTCTAATAGTTCTCCGGGTGTACATTATTATATATCTCGCCCACCTGCGCTCTTGGGAATACATTGTGAGAAATTTCAAACATTCTTAATATTGAATAAGTTTTATTGAATGAATTTGGGCAGTATTAGACCTCTGGACTTTCTCCAGGTCAGCAATTTCTCCAGCTTTGAATGGGAGTTGTTAGTGTACAACACTTGTCCACCCTAGAGAGCACTAGTGTCTTGAAAAGTATCGTTATTGGCATGACATCCTTTGTTAGGAAGGTTCTCGTTATCCAACCTGACATTTTCCTGACAGTTGTGACAACTACTTTATTGCGTAGTTTTAAGTACGCAATAAAGTAGCAGTCTGACCTAGATGGCTGTGAAATTACTTCAGTACCTCCTTCAGCACCCTTCCATCTCCTTCCATCCCATCCCTACTCCTTCCATCCCATCCCTACTGTTTCCATCCCATCCCTACTCCTTCCATCCCATCCCTACTCCTTCCATCCCATCCCTATTCCTTCCATCCCATCCCTACTCCTTCCATCCCATCCCTACTCTTTCCATCCCATCCTTACTGCTTCCATCCCATCCCTACTGCTTCCATCCCATCCCTACTCCTTCCATCCCATCCCTACTCCTTCCATCCCATCCCTACTCCTTCCATCCCATCCCTACTGCTTCCATCCCATCCCTACTGCTTCCATCCCATCCCTACTCCTTCCATCCCATCCCTACTCCTTTACATCTCTTCAACTCCCATATCCTTTCCTGCTCCTCTTCGTCCCACTTCATCCCTCGTCCTCTTCCCTCTTCGTCTCACTCTTCAACCTTCCTTCTTGTCTTACACCATCATCTAACTCTTCCGTTTCCTAGTCTTTCAACCCTTTCCTTCCCTTCTCTTCACCTTCCCTCCCTTCCTCCTGCCTATTTCTTCCCTCCCATTCCTACCTTTTCCCCTGCCTATCCCTTCCTACCCCCCTCCCCTCCTTTCGTACCATGTCCTGCCCCTCTTCTACTCCTATCTCCTCTATCTCATACCCACGCCACATATATATATATATATATATATATATATATATATATATATATATATATATATATATATATATGCGAACAAGCCAGAATGGTCCCCTGGACAATATGCAACTGAAAACTCACACCCCAGAAGTGACTCGAACCCATACTCCCAGAAGCAACGCAACTGGTATGTACAAGACGCCTTAATCCACTTGACCATCACGACCGGACATAATGAGGTGATAGCCGAGGCTATTTGAACCACCCCACCGCCGGCACTCGGATAGTTATCTTGGGCATAGCATTTTACCAAATCACCTCATTCTTAGGGGCACACGTGAGGAACACAAATGCGAACAAGCCAGAATGGTCCCCTGGACAATATGCAACTGAAAACTCACACCCCAGAAGTGACTCGAACCCATACTCCCAGAAGCAACGCAACTGGTATGTACAAGACGCCTTAATCCACTTGACCATCACGACCGGACATAATGAGGTGATAGCCGAGGCTATTTGAACCACCCCACCGCCGGCACTCGGATAGTTATCTTGGGCATAGCATTTTACCAAATCACCTCATTCTTAGGGGCACACGTGAGGAACACAAATGCGAACAAGCCAGAATGGTCCCCTGGACAATATGCAACTGAAAACTCACACCCCAGAAGTGACTCGAACCCATACTCCCAGAAGCAACGCAACTGGTATGTACAAGACGCCTTAATCCACTTGACCATCACGACCGGACATAATGAGGTGATAGCCGAGGCTATTTGAACCACCCCACCGCCGGCACTCGGATAGTTATCTTGGGCATAGCATTTTACCAAATCACCTCATTCTTAGGGGCACACGTGAGGAACACAAATGCGAACAAGCCAGAATGGTCCCCTGGACAATATGCAACTGAAAACTCACACCCCAGAAGTGACTCGAACCCATACTCCCAGAAGCAACGCAACTGGTATGTACAAGACGCCTTAATCCACTTGACCATCACGACCGGACATAATGAGGTGATAGCCGAGGCTATTTGAACCACCCCACCGCCGGCACTCGGATAGTTATCTTGGGCATAGCATTTTACCAAATCACCTCATTCTTAGGGGCACACGTGAGGAACACAAATGCGAACAAGCCAGAATGGTCCCCTGGACAATATGCAACTGAAAACTCACACCCCAGAAGTGACTCGAACCCATACTCCCAGAAGCAACGCAACTGGTATGTACAAGACGCCTTAATCCACTTGACCATCACGACCGGACATAATGAGGTGATAGCCGAGGCTATTTGAACCACCCCACCGCCGGCACTCGGATAGTTATCTTGGGCATAGCATTTTACCAAATCACCTCATTCTTAGGGGCACACGTGAGGAACACAAATGCGAACAAGCCAGAATGGTCCCCTGGACAATATGCAACTGAAAACTCACACCCCAGAAGTGACTCGAACCCATACTCCCAGAAGCAACGCAACTGGTATGTACAAGACGCCTTAATCCACTTGACCATCACGACCGGACATAATGAGGTGATAGCCGAGGCTATTTGAACCACCCCACCGCCGGCACTCGGATAGTTATCTTGGGCATAGCATTTTACCAAATCACCTCATTCTTAGGGGCACACGTGAGGAACACAAATGCGAACAAGCCAGAATGGTCCCCTGGACAATATGCAACTGAAAACTCACACCCCAGAAGTGACTCGAACCCATACTCCCAGAAGCAACGCAACTGGTATGTACAAGACGCCTTAATCCACTTGACCATCACGACCGGACATAATGAGGTGATAGCCGAGGCTATTTGAACCACCCCACCGCCGGCACTCGGATAGTTATCTTGGGCATAGCATTTTACCAAATCACCTCATTCTTAGGGGCACACGTGAGGAACACAAATGCGAACAAGCCAGAATGGTCCCCTGGACAATATGCAACTGAAAACTCACACCCCAGAAGTGACTCGAACCCATACTCCCAGAAGCAACGCAACTGGTATGTACAAGACGCCTTAATCCACTTGACCATCACGACCGGACATAATGAGGTGATAGCCGAGGCTATTTGAACCACCCCACCGCCGGCACTCGGATAGTTATCTTGGGCATAGCATTTTACCAAATCACCTCATTCTTAGGGGCACACGTGAGGAACACAAATGCGAACAAGCCAGAATGGTCCCCTGGACAATATGCAACTGAAAACTCACACCCCAGAAGTGACTCGAACCCATACTCCCAGAAGCAACGCAACTGGTATGTACAAGACGCCTTAATCCACTTGACCATCACGACCGGACATAATGAGGTGATAGCCGAGGCTATTTGAACCACCCCACCGCCGGCACTCGGATAGTTATCTTGGGCATAGCATTTTACCAAATCACCTCATTCTTAGGGGCACACGTGAGGAACACAAATGCGAACAAGCCAGAATGGTCCCCTGGACAATATGCAACTGAAAACTCACACCCCAGAAGTGACTCGAACCCATACTCCCAGAAGCAACGCAACTGGTATGTACAAGACGCCTTAATCCACTTGACCATCACGACCGGACATAATGAGGTGATAGCCGAGGCTATTTGAACCACCCCACCGCCGGCACTCGGATAGTTATCTTGGGCATAGCATTTTACCAAATCACCTCATTCTTAGGGACACACGTGAGGAACACAAATGCGAACAAGCCAGAATGGTCCCCTGGACAATATGCAACTGAAAACTCACACCCCAGAAGTGACTCGAACCCATACTCCCAGAAGCAACGCAACTGGTATGTACAAGACGCCTTAATCCACTTGACCATCACGACCGGACATAAATTCTTGTTCGCATTTGTGTTCCTCACGTGTGCCCCTAAGAATGAGGTGATTTGGTAAAATGCTATGCCCAAGATAACTATCCGAGTGCCGGCGGTGGGGTGGTTCAAATAGCCTCGGCTATCACCTCATTATGTCCGGTCGTGATGGTCAAGTGGATTAAGGCGTCTTGTACATACCAGTTGCGTTGCTTCTGGGAGTATGGGTTCGAGTCACTTCTGGGGTGTGAGTTTTCAGTTGCATATTGTCCAGGGGACCATTCTGGCTTGTTCGCATTTGTGTTCCTCACGTGTGCCCCTAAGAATGAGGTGATTTGGTAAAATGCTATGCCCAAGATAACTATCCGAGTGCCGGCGGTGGGGTGGTTCAAATAGCCTCGGCTATCACCTCATTATGTCCGGTCGTGATGGTCAAGTGGATTAAGGCGTCTTGTACATACCAGTTGCGTTGCTTCTGGGAGTATGGGTTCGAGTCACTTCTGGGGTGTGAGTTTTCAGTTATATATATATATATATATATATATATATATATATATATATATATATTTGTTACAAACATAAGAGGAAATGCAGAAGACATTTTAAAAGCAGTTTATTACAAAGCCAACCAGAGAGAGCAATATATGGCGAGGCTTGGTGAGAAGGTGAGAACAAACAAACTGATGCAAATAAACAAGGAAAACTGGGAGTGAACGCTGTAAAATTAATTACAAATACACCAGGTTCAACATAACGGTGAAAATTGTGTAAGAGCAAATTGTGTTGGATGACCCAGATTGTTGTGGGTGTAATTATGTCGGGTTAAGGCAGGACCTGATGTGTCCAGATTGGCCAACCCTGAGCACACACACTGTTATAGGTGGCTGGTTGTTCTCGTTGATGAGAGCTCTCCCACAACTCCTCACACACATACACTCATGCACGCACACGCACGCACGCCCCCCCCCCTCCACACACATGATCACCACATTTAAGATTCTCAGAGGAATTGAGAGGGTAGATAAAGACAGAATATTTACCACAAGGGACACACGCACTAGGGGACACAGGTGGAAATTGAGTACCCAAATGAGCCATAGAGACGCTAGAAAGAATTTTTTCAGTGTCAGAGTAGTTAACAGGTGGAATGCATTAGGCAGTGATGTGGTGGAGGCTGACTCCATACACAGGTTCAAATGTAGATATGATAGAGCCCAGTAGGCTCAGGAACCTGTACACCAGTTGATTGACAGTTGAGAGGCGGGACCAAAGAGCCAAAGCTCAACCCCCGCAAGCACAGCTAGGTGAGTACAACTAGGTGAGTACACACACACACACATTAGAAAGTCAAATCATGTGACCAATATGGGAGTGTGTGGGGGCGACAGTGCCGGCCGGCGCCAGCCAGTACCATAAGAAAGCGCCAGTACCAATTGAAGTCTGGCGATGGGTGGACCCGAGTACTGAAAGCTCAGAGCTCAGTGCGTGCGTGTGTGTGTGTGCGTGTGAGAGAGGGAGTGGGGGGGGGGGCATGGTCCCTCACGCAGGTCATGACAACAGATTTGTCATGGTCACAAGTTTTTGTGACCATGTTTTTTGGCAATTTTGTCAAGACAGTTGATGTATTATGTCAACTGATGGTCTCCAGCGGTCAGTCCTACACAGCGGGCACCCGCGTCGCCCCGGGGCGGGTGGTCCTTGAAGGGTCCGTTATATAGGGAGGTGCGTGTAGTCTCCGTTACAGGGAGGTCCTCCTAGTGTCTCTTATACTGGGAGATCCTGGTGGTCACTTTATAGTTGGAGTCTTCGTCACATATGTCAAATTAGGCCTCCTAGTCTCTTGTTTGCATTCGAGAGCACTAGGTACTCGTTTTCATTGGTATCATAGGGATATTCATCTAATTATATATATATATATATATATATATATATATATATATATATATGTCGTACCTAGTAGCCAGAACGCACTTCTCAGCCTACTATGCAAGGCCCGATTTGCCTAATAAGCCAAGTTTTCATGAATTATTTGTTTTTCGACTACCTAACCTACCTAACCTAACCTAACCTAACTTTTTCGGCTACCTAACCTAACCTAGCCTATAAAGATAGGTTAGGTTAGGTTAGGTAGGGTTGGTTAGGTTCGGTCATATATCTACGTTAATTTTAACTCCAATAAAAAAAATTGACCTCATACATAATGAAATAGGTAGCTTTATCATTTAATAAGAAAAAAATTAGAGAAAATATATAAATTCAGGAAAACTTGCCTTAATAGGCAAATCGGGCCTTGCATAGTAGGCCGAGAACGACGTTCTGGCTACTAGGTACGACATATATAAATAAATATATGTAAAGTATATTTTGGTAGCAGTCTTTCCTGTAGACATATAATTATTAAATATGACCGAAAAAGTAAGATTAATAATTCTAACACGAATTTTCTCAAGAGGGCATTGACACACAATCGACTTGAGAATGGTCTAGGACGGACCGAAACGTCGTCGTCCCTTTACCTTCTAGTGTGTTGTCTGGTCAACATACTTTAGCCACGTTATTGTGACTCATGGCCTGCATATTGACGGTGGCAGTTTTTGAATTTGCTATTTTAAAATGTCTGCAAATGCTGTTAAAGCCATATGATAGATATTTTATATCATATGTTTAATTACCACAGAAACACTCCCTTTTTGCCGAGTGACTGATTCTGCCACGTCGGCACAGGCAGGTGTTGGCCTCCAGGACGTCCTGAAGGTATTAAACCCCAAAAAGTTTGAGTGGAAATGTGTGAGGAACTCAGGAGAATGACAGCGTTCAGAAAACGCAAGAGAATGACTTCGTTCAGAAAATTCAAGGGTATGACAACGTCTTGGGACTCATTAATAACGACTTCATTATAGTCAGGCAGAGTGCCAGAGTCGTGGAAGGTTGCTAACGTGGTACTAATTTGTATGAAAGGAGAGAGATCTCTTGCGTCAAACTATCGACCAGTTAACCTAAGGTTTATTGTGGGAAAGTTACTTGAATCGATAATTGCAATTATCATCCGTCTTCATCTTGAGAAACATAAATTAATACATAAACAAAACCACAAGGGCGTGATAAGAGTTCGAACCTATGCACGGGATGTTCCCAGCTGTGCCCTAGTCAACTGTGCCACGAAGGACCTAGCCATGCCACGTACCATGTCGTGACACAGTTGACTAAGGCGCAGCTGGGAACATCTCGTGCATAGGTTCGAACCCTCATCACGGCTCTTGTGGATTTGTTCATTTGATACATCACTCTATTGTGATTTCTGTGTGTATAAATTAATGAATGATTCACAACATGGTTTTACAAATGACGTTCATGTTTAACAAATTGGCTCTCATTTTATTCCAGCATAGTTGAGGCAGTTTATAGTGGTAAGGTTTGCGATGTTGTGTACCTTGACTTTAGCAAAGCTTTTGATACAGTGCCACATGAAAGACTGATTAAAAAGGTAGAGGCTCACGGTGTTGGGAGTGCTATATTAAGATGGATTAGGGCATGGCTATACCAGAGGAAACAAAGAGTTAGTATAAATGGGGTTAAGTCAGATTGGGAAAATGTAAGAGGAGTGCCTCAAGGCCCTGTCCTGGGACCTCTGTTATTCACAATTGTGACGGGAAAGTGTTGGAGTGTAGATGTTCGGCAGTCCTCCAATGGCAGGTGTCAATGCCTGGTCACACTTAACACAAAAATATAGACTGCTTGCCTGTTGTCTGTGGTAAGTGAGAGGGAGGAACACGTAAAACACAAAGTATGAACAATGAAACTTTAATATATTTACTTTAAACATAAATGAAAATAAAGACAAATCTCGGGGGAATGAAAATTACAATTAAATAACAAAGATAAATGCAAACACAATGTGAGACACAATAGTATAAAGGTGAAATGGTAAAATGGTGCTGAGAATATCGGCTATGGCTGAGACCTCCCTTTGTATACAAGCCAGCGAGCTTAGTATGCCAGAGAGAGATGTCAACTCTAAGAGCACAAAGAATATTCTGAAGTTGATAGCTGGTCAGGGCTCCTACGTCGATTCAGGTAGATGGCGCGGAGGTGCAGTGTGCAGGTGCGCGGTCGGCGAGTCACCAATCAGGAGCAGGCAGGCTGGAATGAGTAGTTTGCTGGTTGACGACAAGCCGGCGTGGAGGGTGTGTGGAGTAGGGGGGATCTTGGGTACGTTTTGCCTCCTGGTCAAAACGTTTTGTGCTACCGGTGACGTATCTTGAATGTAGCATCTTATACTTGTTAACTGGACGTAACTTGAGGTAGGGAAGAGCAGGCTCAATCTCTCTAGAAAGAGATTATCGTCACACAATATATATAAATGATTTAGATTCAGGTTTGAGCAGCAATATTTGCAAATTTGCCGACGATACAAAAATCGAGAGAGAAATAAACATGGAAAAAGACTCACTATCACTTCAAGACGATCTAAATAGGGTTTTGAAATGGTCAAAAGATTGGCAGATGCCGTTTAATGCTGACAAATGCAAGGTTTTGAGGCTAGGTAATGATGATAGAGTTATTAGATACGAGCTGGATGGTGTTGAGATTGCGAAATGGGATCTGGGAGTTATGATTAGTAAGAATTTACAATAAAACAAATCAATGCATAAATGTTCGTAGTAAGGCAAATAGGAAACTGGGATTTATTTATCGAAGCGTTAGTAATAAGACACCTGGTGTTGTTCTTCAGCTAGATCTTGCTCTGGCTAGGCTCCATTTAGATTATGCAGTTCAGTTTTGGTCGTTATTTTATAGAATGGATATAAATTCACTAGAACGCATCCAGCGTTTACAATTTACATTCTCTAGAAAGACGAAGAACTAAGGGTGATATGATAGAGATTTACAAGTGGATGAATGGATATAACAAACGGGATATTAATTGGATATTAAAAGTATCAAAACAAGACAGAACACGAAACAATGTGTATAAATTGGATAAGTTTAGATTTAGGAAAGACCTGGGTAAATACTGGTTCGGTAACAGGTTTGTTGATTTGTGGAACCAATTACTGCGTAACATGATAGAAGTTGGATCCCTTGATTGTTTCAAACGTAGGTTAGACATATATATGAATTAAATTGAGTGGATATAAATAGAAGCTTGTTAAGGCAATAGACTTTCTGCAGTTACCTTCATTTTTATGTTTTTAGATTCAGTTAAAGTTCCTAGACCCCCTCCCACCTCGACAGCAGCAGCTACTCTCCACCCCCCCCCCCCTCCACCCCTCGGTAACGATATCGTTCCAGACTTCTAATAAGCAGGAAACTCCGCCGAGGCAACACGATCTTTTTTTTTGAGCAGCGTAACTGAATAGCAGGTGCTGCTGTCATGCCTTGGCGGCATATCCGTCTTTCCGTGTCGTCTCCTCTGCCACCCTTCCTCCCCACTTCCTCCAGTGCCAACTACGGTCACGCCATTCGTGTCCTCACAACCTTTCAAATAACATTACACGTTCAGTTGCTTTCTGTGTGTCTCTTTAGCTCTGGTCTTCCTCCTGGGATCCCGAACAGAGGCAGGAAATAGAACATTGGTTATGCTGGCTGTGTAGCCCGCTGCCAGACCCCTCCTTAGACATGGGGAGGAGGCCACTGTGTACCCTGTTTGCAGACCCTTCTTTAGACATGGGGAAAGGGGTTAGGGGGCTGGGTATGTCATTACCAGACCCTCTTGGGACGTGGAGGCGTGGGGTGATACCCTGCGGTTGCTGAGGTGTGAAGTATAGTGGAGATAGACTAGGAAAGTATAAGAAGCCACAGAAGAAGGCTGGTTAAGTATTCTTAAGATAAATGTTCTGTCACGTACCAGTCGGAGGCAGGAGTGCCTTTTAATGACCGGAATTATATAACGCTTGAAAGTTCTCGAGTGTTCTTCATTGTTCTCACGATTAGTGAACATTTTCTTCCAAGGACTATTTTTTCTTTTTTTTAAATTTTGATCAGGTAGTACTGCAAGTGTTGTCAACATTCTTCTCCTTGAGTGTTGCTTTTTGCTATAACTGTTATCCAACAGTAATCATTGGTATTTTAAACTGTTCTTTAAGAATGTTGGTTGATGCTGCATTATTATTGCTTACTTTGAAATTCTTCCATGGCATCATACTGTATTCATACGCAAGTTCTTGGAAATACTCTTGAAAATAGTTAAAAAAAGTTCTTAATATACTTAAAGATGTTGAAAATAATAAAATATAAAATACATTGTACCCCTAACAGTAGCAAGACACAGTGTAGCACAATGGGAAGTACCATGTACCAACACTGTAATGGTACAGTGTAGCACAATGGGAAGTACCATGTACCAACACTGTAATGGTGCAGTGTAGCACACTGGGACGTACCATGTACCAACACAGTTGTGGTACAGTGTAGCACAATGGGAAGTACATTGTACCAATACAGTAATGGTACAGTGTAGCACAATGGGAAGTACCATGTACCAACACTGTAATGGTACAGTGTAGCACAATGGGAAGTACCATGTACCAGCACAGTAATGATACAGTGTAGCACAATAGGAAGTACATAGTACCACCACGGTACATTGTTTATCTTTCAGTGAATACAGCTCTAGCTCTTTAGCACTAGCTCTGTGCAAGACTCCAACCAGCATGTAATATTAGAGCTTAACTAATCTCAAAATAAAAAATCTTTTTCTCTCCCCAACTCCTGCAGTTGCCCTTTCATCTAAAGTGTAGACACCTTCTAGGTCCTCTTCTTCCCTTCACTATCTTCATAACCTTACACTTATTGGGATTGTAATCCACCAACTACTTGTTAGTCCATTGACGGTGTTTGGCACGGTCCTCCTGCGACATATTACAGTCCTCCTCTGTTTTTACATTCATTATCTCGGTGTTGTCCGCAAACATTGACTTGTTCCAGCTCACTGTCTTGGGAGGTCATTGGCATAAATTAGGAACAGTGGTGAACCGGTGTGGCACAATGGGGAACTACTTGTACAACAACAGTAACAACGGTACAGTGTAGCACTATGGGAAGTTGCTGTTGGCTGTCTCTCCCAATTAACTGGCTGCGCGTAACGAAGTTGTCAACGGCGCCAATAAAATCCAAATAAATAAAACAAAATGCGTTGAAACATTAGGAATGGAATGGAATGATCAGGAGAAAGTACCAAGCCATTACTACTATATAGCACAGGGAAGGGGTCAGGATAAGGATTTGGGATGGGACAGGGGGAGGAATAGTGCCCAACTACTTGGACAGTTGGGGATTGAACGCCGACCTGCATGAAGCGAGACCGTCTCTCTACCGTCCACCCCCAAATGGTTGTGGACGGGAAGCAGCTGGCTTTCTGTGACTCACAATTCGAGATTGTGAGTCAAGAACGAAGCCCACTGTACTACCGCGTGACACCATGATATTTTATCTGTTGATTAGATAAATTCAATTACAACTCCTTCAGTTTGTGAGTCCAAAATTTGGTGAATTCCACATGTGTTCTTGAGTCTTAGTACCATCAGGAAACATATAGTTTTGTTACACACAGAAATCACAATTGCGTGATGCATCAAATGAACAAATCCACAAGGCAGCGTCTGGGATGCTCTCGGACGCAGGTTCGAATCCTCGTCACGGCCCTTGTGGATTTGTTCATTTACTGTTGTGTACATTACAAAGAGCGGACGAGTGGTCTTAACGGCGCCTCTGGGAGAACGTCACTAGGAATTTCTTCCCATAATTAACATTTATTTCATGTGTTTGCCTCCATTGTCGGTGTTAGTGTTAGTTGGTCAAGACGGTGTTGCCTGCAGGTGTTGCCTGCAGGTGTTGCCAGCAGGTGTTGCCAGCAGGTGTTGCCTGCAGGTGTTGCCAGCAGGTGTTGCCAGCAGGTGTTGCCTGCAGGTGTTGGCAGCAGGTGTTGCCAGCAGGTGTTGTAACATGTGCAGCATCTATGTTACTAGCACGCTGATGTGTTTGTTAATATTGTTGTGTGTACATGTCACACACACACACACACACACACACACACACACACACACACACACACACACACACACACACACACACTCTCTCTCTCTCTCTCTCTGTTGATTGACGGTTGAGAGGCGGGACCAAAGAGCTAAAGCTCAACCCCCGCAAGTAAAACTAGGTGAGTACAACTAGGTACTCACCTAGTTGTACTCACCTAGTTGTACTCACCTGTACACACACACACACACACATAAAGCAGAAGAGATAAAAGAAAGACTTAGTGAGGCAGACACAGACATAGTGGCAATAGTGGAAACTAAAATAAATGGCATGATCTCGGAGGCAATCTTTCCAGAGGGGTACCAGGTGATAAGAAAAGAAAGGATACAGAGACAGGGAGGAGGAGTGGCACTACTAATAAAGCGGAAATGGAAGTTTGATGAGCTGGAACATCCGGGTACCATTGAAAGCACGAACTCCATACATGGAACTCTGACAGTGGATGGGAAGAAGATTGTAATCTTGATACTCTACAATCCCCCACCAAACAGTAGAAGGCCCAGGCAGGAGTATCATGACAGCAACAAGGCATGTATTGACGAGCTGCAGAGGGCAGCAACAATAGCGCATAGAATAAGAGCGAAGCTGCTGGTCATGGGGGACCTAAATCATGGAGAGATAGATTGGGAAACGAGGAATCCCCATGGCGGGGAGGAGACCTGGGGAGCGAAGCTGGTAGACGTTATTGACAGGAATTTCCTAACACAGCATGTGAAGGAAGACACTAGGGAAAGAGGAGGGGATACGCCCAGCCTATTAGAGCTCATTTTCACCCAGAATGTAGAAGACATCGAGCAGTTGGAACATGAAATACCACTAGGAGCCAGTGACCATTGTGTCCTAGTCTTTCACTACATGATGGAACTTAAAATTGTGACCAAAGGACAATAGGTCCGAGTAAGGAGACTTGATTACAGAAGAGGGGACTACAGGAGGATAAGGGACTACCTGGGAGAAGTGCAGTGGGAGGAAGAAATTAGAGCAAAAACAGTCCAAGATATGATGAACTAAGTCATATGGAAATGCAAGGAGGCTGAAGAGAGATTTATTCCAACAATAAAGGAAAAAAGCAAGAGGGAATATAATAACCCATGGTTTAATAGACAGTGTCAGGAAGCAAAAGTGAGAAGCAGGAGGGAGTGGAGGAAGTACAGAAGACAAAGGACAGAGGACAACAGGATTAGATGTAACAGAGCTAGGAACGATTACATTAATATAAGACGAGTGTCGGAAAGAAATTATGAGAATGATATTGCAATCAAAGCGAAAAAGCAACCTAAATTACTACATAGCCATATAAGAAGGAAGATGTCGGTAAATGACCAAGTGACAAGACAGAGGAAAACAGAAGGAGCATTTATAGAAAGCGACAAGGAAATCTGCGAGGCACTGAATGCAAGTTTCCATGGAGTGTTCACAACTGAGCCTCAGTGGCTCCCATTGTTAGAAGCGATTACCCTAGATGGAAGACTATCAGATATAGAGGTGACAGCAGAGGAGGTAATGAAACAGTTGACAACACTGGATGCAACTAAAACTGTTGGACCAGACAAATTATCACCGTGGATTCTAAAAGAGGCAGCGCAGGCCCTCAGCGTGCTCTGGCAATGATCTTTAATGAGTCACTTATGTCGGGAGAATTGCCCAGTTGCTGGAAGGAGGCAAATGTCGTACCGATTTTCAAGAAAGGTGATAGGGAGGAGGCACTTAACTACAGACCCGTATCACTGACAAGCATCCCCTGCAAAATACTTAAAAGAATAATTAGGCTAAGACTTGTTGAGCACCTAGAGAGCATTGGGTTTGTAAATAAGCACCAACATGAGTTCTGGACAGGGAAATCATGCCTAACAAACCTTTTAGAATTCTATGAAACAGTAACGAGGATAAGGCAGGACAGAGAAGGCTGGGCAGACAGCATATTTCTTGACTGTCAAAAGGCCTTTGATACTGTACTGCACATGAGACTGCTATACAAACTTGAGAGGCAGGCAGGAGTAAGCGGAAAGGGCCCTAGTTTGGGTGAAGAACTACCTAACAGGAAGGAGCCAGAGGGTAATGGTAAGGGGAGAGAAGTCGGACTGGCGAACAGTAACAAGTTGAGTACCTCAAGGATCGGTGCTGGGACCAATCCTTTTTCTAATTTACGTAAATGATATATTTACAGGAGTGGAATTATACATGTCAATGTTTGCGGATGACGCAAAATTAATGAGAAGAGTTGTGACAGACGAGGATTGTAGGATCCTCCTAGAGGACTTAAACAGGTTGCAGAGATGGTCAGGGAAATGGCTACTGGAGTTCAACACCAGTAAATGTAAAGTTATGGAAATGGGATCAGGTGATAGGCGACCAAAGAGACAGTACACAATGAAGGGGAACTGCCTACCTGTAACGATTCGAGAAAGATACCTGGGAGTGGATGTGACGCCTAATCTAACTCCTGAGGCACATATAAATAGGATAACGACAGCAGCGTACTCTACACTGGCGAAAATTAGAACTTCATTCAGAAACCTAAATGAGGAGGCTTGTAGGGCGCTTTACACTGCCTGTGAGACCCGTCTTAGAGTATGCCGCGCCATCATGGAGCCCCCGCCTGAAGAAACACATAAGGAAACTGGAGAAGGTTCAGAGGTTTGCGACGAGGCTTGTCCCAGAGTTACGAGGGATGGGATATGAAGAGCGGCTGAAGGAACTGAACCTTACGACACTAGAGAAAAGAAGGGGGAGAGGAGATATGATAGGGACATATAAAATACTCAGGGGAATTAACAAAGTGGAAATAGATGAAATGTTCACACGTAATAATAACAGAACGAGGGGACATGGGTGGAAACTGGAAACTCAGATAAGTCACAGAGATGTTAGGAAGTTTTCTTTTAGCGTGAGAGTAGTAGAAAAATGGAATGCACTTAAGGAGCAGGTTGTGGAAGCAAACTCTATTCATACTTTTAAAATTAAGTATGATAGGGAAATGGGATAGGAGTCATTGCTGTAAACAACCGATAGCTAGAAAGGCGGGATCAAAGAGTCAATGCTCGATCCTGCAAGCACAAATAGGCGAGTACACACACACACACACACACACACACACACACACACACACACACACACACACACACACACACACACACACACACACACACACACACACACACAAACACACACACACGTGGTACAGATACAAACACATGTACGGTACCGTTGGAGTTGGTTCAGACGGACAATTGACCGTGAGAATATGGACAAACATAATTTTTTCTGAGCTCGGCTCTCCCACCTGGAGGGCGTTGGTAATACTGGTGGAGTGGGCGGGGCCTGCCTCCAGCCTGGGGCGTTGGTGATACTGGTGGAGTGGGCGGGGCCTGCCTCCAGCCTGGGGCGTTGGTGATACTGGTGGAGTGGGCGGGGCCTGCCTCCAGCCTGGGGCGTTGGTGATACTGGTGGAGTGGGCGGGGCCTGCCTCCAGCCTGGGGCGTTGGTGATACTGGTGGAGTGGGCGGGGCCTGCCTCCAGCCTGGGGCGTTGGTAATACTGGTGGAGTGGGCGGGGCCTGCCTCCAGCCTGGGGCGTTGGTAATACTTGTGGAATGGGCGGGGCCTGCCTCCAGCCTGGGGCGTTGGTAATACTGGTGGAGTGGGCGGGGCCTGCCTCCAGCCAGGGGCGTTGGTAATACTGGTGGAGTGGGCGGGGCCTGCCTCCAGCCTGGGGCGTTGGTAATACTGGTGGAGTGGGCGGGGCCTGCCTCCTGCCTGGGGCGTTGGTGATACTGGTGGAGTGGGCGGGGCCTGCCTCCAGCCTGGGGCGTTGGTGATACTGGTGGAGTGGGCGGGGCCTGCCTCCAGCCTGGGGCGTTGGTGATACTGGTGGAGTGGGCGGGGCCTGCCTCCAGCCTGGGGCGTTGGTAATACTGGTGGAGTGGGCGGGGCCTGCCTCCAGCCTAGGGCGTTGGTAATACTGGTGGAGTGGGCGGGGCCTGCCTCCAGCCTGGGGCGTTGGTAATACTGGTGGAATGGGCGGGGCCTGCCTCCAGCCTGGGGCGTTGGTGATACTGGTGGAATGGGCGGGGCCTGCCTCCAGCCTGGAGCGTTGGTGATACTGGTGGAGTGGGCGGGGCCTGCCTCCAGCCTGGAGCGTTGGTGATACTGGTGGAGTGGGCGGGGCCTGCCTCCAGCCTGGGGCGTTGGTAATACTGGTGGAATGGGCGGGGCCTGCCTCCAGCCTGGGGCGTTGGTAACGCTGTGACGAGAGAGAGTTTACACAGTTTTCGTTAAACTGTTAATAATGGTAATTGCTGTAAGATCAATTTATTCAACAAATAGTAAATAGTTAACAGGTTATATTTGTCATGGATTTAAGATATATCCTGTGTATGATTGATCATATAAACTGTGATTAATTGAACAGGCAAACTGTGATTAATTGAACAGGTAAACTGTGATTAATTAAACAGGTAAACTGTGATTAATTGAACAGGTAAACTGTGATTAATTGAACAGGTAAACTGTGATTAATTGAACAGGTAAACTGTGATTAATTGAACAGGTAAACTGTGATTAATTGAACAGGTAAACTGTGAATGACTGAACCCGGAGCATGTTCTGGCGCGTATGGTGTCCGAGAAGCTGGCGTCCATCTGTTTGTTCTCCCGTTCACCCGTTAGTGTGTTGACCCGTTAGTGTGTTGACCCGTTAGTGTGTTCACCCGTTAGTGTGTTGACCCGTTAGTTTGTTGACTCGTTAGTGTGTTGACCCGTTAGTGTGTTGACCCGTTAGTGTGTTGACCTGTTAGTGTGTTCACCCGTTAGTGTGTTGACCCGTTAGTGTGTTGACCCGTTAGTGTGTTGACCCGTTAGTTTGTTGACTCGTTAGTGTGTTGACCCGTTAGTGTGTTGACCCGTTAGTGTGTTGACCTGTTAGTGTGTTCACCCGTTAGTGTGTTGATCCGTTAGTTTGTTCACCCGTTAGTTTGTTGACTCGTTAGTTTGTTGACTCGTTAGTGTGTTGACCCGTTAGTGTGTTGACCCGTTAGTGTGTTGACCTGTTAGTGTGTTCACCCGTTAGTGTGTTGATCCGTTAGTTTGTTCACCCGTTAGTTTGTTGACTCGTTAGTTTGTTGACTCGTTAGTGTGTTGACCCGTTAGTTTGTTCACCCGTTAGTTGCTTGACCCGTTAGTTTGTTGACTCGTTAGTGTGTTGACCCGTTAGTGTGTTGACCCGTTAGTGTGTTGACCTGTTAGTGTGTTCACCCGTTAGTGTGTTGATCCGTTAGTTTGTTCACCCGTTAGTTTGTTGACTCGTTAGTTTGTTGACTCGTTAGTGTGTTGACCCGTTAGTTTGTTCACCCGTTAGTTGCTTGACCCGTTAGTTTGTTCACTCGTTAGTGTGTTGACCCGTTAGTTTGTTCACTCGTTAGTGTGTTGACCCGTTAGTTTGTTACCTGTTAGTTTGTTCACCCGTTAGTTTGTTGACCCGTTAGTTTGTTGACCCGTTAGTTTGTTAACCCGTTAGTTTGTTCACTCGTTAGTTGCTTGACCCGTTAGTTTGTTGACCCGTTAGTTTGTTAACCCGTTAGTTTGTTGACCCGTTAGTTTGTTAACCCGTTAGTTTGTTCACCCGTTAGTTGCTTGACCCGTTAGTTTGTTGACCCGTTAGTTTGTTGACCCGTTAGTGTGTTGACCCGTTAGTGTGTTGACCCGTTAGTTTGTTGACCCGTTAGTTTGGTCACCCGTTAGTGTGTTGACCCGTTAGTTTGTTGACCCGTTAGTTTGTTGACCCGTTAGTTTGTTGACCCGTTAGTGTGTTGACCCGTTAGTGTGTTGACCCGTTAGTGTGTTGACCCGTTAGTTTGTTGACCCGTTAGTGTGTTGACCCGTTAGTGTGTTGACCCGTTAGTTTGTTGACCCGTTAGTGTGTTGACCCGTTAGTGTGTTGACCCGTTAGTTTGGTCACCCGTTAGTTTGTTGACTCGTTAGTGTGTTGATCCGTTAGTTTGTTGACCCGTTAGTGTGTTGACCCGTTAGTTTGTTGACCCGTTAGTGTGTTGACCCGTTAGTGTGTTGACCCGTTAGTTTGGTCACCCGTTAGTTTGTTGACTCGTTAGTGTGTTGACCCGTTAGTTTGTTGACCCGTTAGTTTGGTCACCCGTTAGTTTGTTGACTCGTTAGTGTGTTAACCCGTTAGTTTGTTGACCCGTTAGTTTGTTGACCCGTTAGTTAGGTCACCCGTTAGTTTGTTGACCCGTTAGTTTGGTCACCCGTTAGTTTGGTCACCCGTTAGTTTGTTGACTCGTTAGTGTGTTAACCCGTTAGTTTGTTGACCCGTTAGTTTGTTGACCCGTTAGTTTGGTCACCCGTTAGTTTGTTGACCCGTTAGTTTGGTGACCCGTTAGTTTGTTGACCCGTTAGTTTGGTCACCCGTTAGTTTGTTGACCCGTTAGTTAGTTGACCCGTTAGTTTGGTGACCCGTTAGTGTGTTGACCCGTTAGTGTGTTGACCCGTTAGTTTGTTGACCCGTTAGTGTGTTGACCCGTTAGTTTGTTGACCCGTTAGTGTGTTGACTCGTTAGTTTGTTGACCCGTTAGTTTGGTGACCCGTTAGTGTGTTGACCCGTTAGTTTGTTGACCCGTTAGTTAGTTGACCCGTTAGTTTGGTCACCCGTTAGTTTGTTGACTCGTTAGTGTGTTGACCCGTTAGTTTGTTGACCCGTTAGTTTGGTGACCCGTTAGTGTGTTGACCCGTTAGTGTGTTGACCCGTTAGTTTGTTGACCCGTTAGTTAGTTGACCCGTTAGTTTGGTCACCCGTTAGTTTGTTGACTCGTTAGTGTGTTGACCCGTTAGTTTGTTGACCCGTTAGTTTGTTGACCCGTTAGTTTGGTCACCCGTTATTTTGTTGACTCGTTAGTGTGTTGACCCGTTAGTGTGTTGACCCGTTAGTGTGTTGACCCGTTAGTTCGTTGACCCGTTAGTTTGTTGACCCGTTAGTTTGGTCACCCGTTAGTTTGTTGACCCGTTAGTGTGTTGACCCGTTAGTTAGTTGACCCGTTAGTGTGTTGACCCGTTAGTTAGTTGACCCGTTAGTTTGGTCACCCGTTAGTGTGTTGACCCGTTAGTTTGGTCACCCGTTAGTTTGTTGACCCGTTAGTTAGTTGACCCGTTAGTGTGTTGACCCGTTAGTTTGGTCACCCGTTAGTTTGTTGACCCGTTAGTTTGTTGACCCGTTAGTTTGTTGACCCGTTAGTTAGTTGACCCGTTAGTTTGGTCACCCGTTAGTGTGTTGACCCGTTAGTTTGTTGACCCGTTAGTTTGGTCACCCGTTAGTGTGTTCACCCGTTAGTGTGTTCACCCGTTAGTTTATTACTCTGTCGTTACTCTGGCTATTGTTCTTGAACTCCGGCTGTTGTTCTCGTTGTTATTCAATAATCGCATTATGATCATTTCCTCCACTATTATTTATGTTAAAATCAGTTAAAATCATTGTATCTGGAACAGCTTCGCGAGCTTCTGGGAGCCGCGAACTCAAACCCGGAAAAATGTAAATTGTCTAGAGGCGATCTCTCGCCCACTGGCTCGTCCGCCACGCTCGCTTGACAACACTGAACGGCCTGTAAATCGTTCCCGGAGCGGCGGTGGTTGAGTCGTTATCCTGGGTTGTTTAGCGGTGATTCCCAGACGTGGTCTCAGCCCGCCACTTGGGAGAGTTGATCAGTTGATGGTGAGTGTAGAGCTATGGTGACGGTGGAAATATTAGTGAGGAGGTTAGTGGATGTTCGCGAACACTCCAGGCAACACCCTGCAACACCTTGCAACAGCCAGGCAGACACCCTGTAGAAGCAACACTCCAGGCAACAGCCAGGCAGACACCCTGCAGAAGCAACACTCCAGGCAACAGCCAGGCAGACACCCTGCAGAAGCAGCACTTTAGGCAACAGCCAGGCAGACACCCTGCAGAAGCAGCACTCCAGGCAACAGCCAGGCAGACACCCTGCAGAAGCAACACTCCAGGCAACAGCCAGGCAGACACCCTGCAGAAGGAACACTCCAGGCAACAGCCAGGCAGACACCCTGCAGAAGCAACACTCCAGGCAACAGCCAGGCAGACAACCTGCAGAAGCAACACTCCAGGCAGACACCCTGCAGAGGCAACACTCCAGGCAACAGCCAGGCAGACACCCTGCAGAAGCAACACTCCAGGCAACAGCCAGGCAGACAACCTGCAGAAGCAACACTCCAGGCAACAGCCAGGCAGACACCCTGCAGAAGCAACACTCCAGGCAGACACCCTGCAGAAGCAACACTCCAGGCAACAGCCAGGCAGACAACCTGCAGAAGCAGCACTCCAGGCAACAGCCAGGCAGACACCCTGCAGAAGCAACACTCCAGGCAACAGCCAGGCAGACAACCTGCAGAAGGAACACTCCAGGCAACAGTCAGGCAGACACCCTGCAGAAGCAACACTCCAGGCAACAGCCAGGCAGACAACCTGCAGAAGCAACACTCCAGGCAACAGCCAGGCAGACAACCTGCAGAAGCAACACTCCAGGCAACAGCCAGGCAGACAACCTGCAGAAGCAACACTCCAGGCAACAGCCAGGCAGACACCCTGCAGAAGCAGCACTCCAGGCAACAGCCAGGCAGACACCCTGCAGAAGCAACACTCCAGGCAACAGCCAGGCAGACACCCTGCGTAGCGTGACCACCGCAGACTTGCCAATAAGTTGAGTGATTTACGGAACGAGGAGATGAATTACAGTGGTCACACAGCCACAGTCTGAGAGGGAGACCACCAACTCCTCCTCCTCTCAATGCTCTTACACCATCCGATTCCCAGCAATTTGGCACGAACTTCGAACACCCCCATAAGGCGAACACCCTCCTGAGAACCAGGAGGTCAGGGGACACCCGCTTAACCTCAGAGAATAGTCGGCATCTTAGCTGAACGTTAGACTAGGTGACCGTTCTCCTTGCTACTTCGAGTTGGAGTTGTTTGGTCATGTTCTTAACACGAGGACAAGCTCTTCGGTGTGAGGAAGCTTCCTTTAACAAAGACTTGGCCTTTGTGGTGTTTGCCTTGACGACGCGCGTAATGTTGTTACAATATATGTGTGTCAATATTGGCCGTTGTCACGGTGCTTTGTGTGCTGGGTACAGTGTGTGTGTGTGTGTGTGTGTGTGTGTGTGTGTGTGTGTGTGTGTGTGTGTGTGTGTGTGTGTGTGTGTGTGTGTGTGTGTGTGCTGTGTGTGTGTGTGTGTGTGTGTGTGTGTGTGTGTATGTGTGTGTGTGTGTGTGTGTGTGTGTGTGTGTGTGTGTGTGTGTGTGTGTGTGTGTGTGTGTGGGTGTGTGTGTGTGTGTGTGTGTGTGTGTGTGTGTGTGTGTGTGTGTGTGTGTGTGTGTGTGTGTGTGTGTGTGTGTGTGTGTGTGTGTGCTGTGTGTGTGTGTGTGTGTGTGTGTGTGTGTGTGTGTGTGTGTGTGTGTGTGTGTGTGTGTGTGTGTGTGTGTGTGTGTGTGTGTGTGTGCTGTGTGTGTGTGTGTGTGTGTGTGTGTGTGTGTGTGTGTGTGTGTGTGTGTGTGTGTGTGTGTGTGTGTTCTCGCCTGTTTGTGCCTGCATAATCGAGCATCAGCTCTTGGACCCGACTATTTCACCCACCGATTGTTTAAAGCAACAAGTCCCGATCTAATTTTCTCTTATATTGCCTTTGGAATTCATCAATTGAGTTCGTTTCAACAACCTGATCATTTAGTTCATTGTATTTACTTCTTTACGTCAAAGGAACAACACTCTAGCATCTCCGTGGCACATGTGTTGATCAAGCTGGCATCCATACCCCCTTGTTTTGTGGGTATTGTTCAAGCTGCCATCCATACCCCCTTGTTTTGTGGGTATTGATCAAGCTGCCATCCATACCCCCCTTGTTTTGTGGGAATTGATCAAGCTGCCATCCATACCCCCCTTGTTTTGTGGGTATTGATCAAGCTGCCATCCATACCCCCTTTGTTTTGTGGGTA